>NW_010293411.1:31884-44462 GCF_000700745.2 Antrostomus carolinensis
TGGGTCTGATTTCACTCTATATGTGTCTTCAGAGAGGGGGTTACTCCAGACTAACTCTAGTGCCATCAACTGAATTAATTGTTAGGGCACATTAGGATGGCTCCCAGGGTAAATTTTTAGTTTCAGGTTGCTCCACTGCATCAACCAAAGCACGATAACTGGAGAGGATCAGGAGATTTACTTTGGAAGTGCATGCCTAATCTGAAGTAAAATGCTAGTTGCTGCACCCTAAATCATCACAACTCTTACTGCTTCTACATGAACATCTGAAGGCTAAGCTGAACAAGATTTGTTTTGATCTCCACTGTCCAGTGGAAACCTAAATGTCACATGCCATCCTCCTTTGAATTATGAAATTATGCCCTCAGCTCTTAATAAGAAAATAGGTTTCCAAATATCAGAAACATTAAGTGCTGAGTTCTAGCATACAATAAGCAAATCATACTCAGTGGAGTTCCAAATATGCAGTTGGCTTTCTCTGTTACCTTCAGTTTGGACTCTGGAACATGGCTTTGGATATGACATATAGAATCCTTTCTGAATCAGTTTTAATATTTGGTTTTTGGGTTTTTTTTTCTGTTTCCTCCTGGCAGAAGTCGTCAGCTTACTCTTATTTTCTTACATTTAAGTCTGCCAGGAAAAACAAGAATCTGAGTCCTCCCTAACTTTGTCACTTCTTCCATCACAGAAGGATTTAAATAACTTTAGCTAAAAAAGGAAACATTCTGTGAACCAAAAACCTCCTTATCCTCATGCAACAACTTGAATATCTAAGAAAATAACAAGTTCCAACAACTTTCTAGGCTCTTTTATTGTTTAGAGCTTCCTGTATCAATTGTTCTCCCCAGGGTACTCTGTGCCAAAGTTACATATGTATAACTTCCTTTTGTACCTGGCAACACTAAGAATTTCTCTGTGAGGCAGGAAGCTTTTGTCCTTTCACCTAGAATCAGCCTTTACTTCTTTATACTTCCCTCAGTGTGGACTATGCCAATTCCATCACACAGTCATGAGCAAGAAAATATATACTGACTGGTGATATCTTTCTAACTTTCCTTAATGAGAAAATTAGATCACAGAAACACACACAGATCAAATCTTTTATTGAGACATTCTTTGGTAAGAATTACTAGAAAAATGTTTTCCTTCTAAAGAACTCCATTCAGCAGCGATGAATCTTTTTCTGTGTTTTATGAGATATTTCTGTAAACAATTACTGGTTTGACCCAAGATTATGTATGGCAAGTAGCAGCCTTCTGAGAGATCTGTCACACTTGAAGAACAATATCCTCTATTTCAAGGGAAAAGTGCTTTATTTAACATGAACAGCCATCTGAAGTATTTCAACAATACTCGTATATTTTCAAAGCAAATGATCATTGTCGCAGTCATTTTCAAAACACAGCATTTTCTGTTGTCATGTTCATTTCACACAGGTGAGCCATTAATGTGAAAGTTTTAAAAAAGCCACCAGATTAAATATGACCCAGATGTGAGTTTTCTAAACACAAGCTTTAACAAATGGGAAAATAAGTATATATGCTTCTTTAATGTGTTTTAAAATGTCAATGGGAACGAATGAATATTTTATTCCCTGAAAGATGAACACTTCACCATTCAGCTGGGATTATGTAACTTTAAATTGCATCTGAGCACAAGTCTTCCACCACTGTCTAGGCAATAGAAATAACCTAACTTGGGAATAAAAAAAGACAGACCCTGAATCCCAGAAGCACTATATTGCCCATCACAATGAAACCACAATCAAAAAGGGTTCAGGAACTGCAAATTAAGTGACTTTATAAACAATAAAGTATTCTGGAGAAATCTTCGGGATGTGGTAAATGTGTCTGGAGAACTGGAGGAGTATGTCTGGAATAAGCAGCCTGCAGCACTTATTAAAAGAAAGTATGTAAGAAACTATGAAATTCAGACAGAAAGGCACAAGTCCTAAATAATAGAACGTTGCCGAGAAACTGAAGATAGCAGCTCAGGAAAGGATGGAGGATGCTAACGTATATGGCAAGATTCCTACAGAAAATGGAGTGAATGGAGGTGTAAGTGTTGGTAATTTAGGTAATCTGGTAAATTTTGCAAAGTGAGGCTGACCTTCTACTAAAGGATAAGGCTGAACAAATCAAACATGGTAGCCTTGACTGCACTGAGAACTGCAGTATAAAAAGCCAGCCACTAATGCATCAGGGACTAACAAAAAGGGTTATTGCAGCTAGGACAAGCAAATCAGTCCTTGTAAAATGAGTGCTCTGCTATAAGATAAATCCTTGCAGAACCCCAAAACCAAATGCGTTTGATGAAGAATTAGGACATGGTCCCAGATATAAGCAAGATTAGCCTGCCAAAATGTAACGTAAAAACAACAAGCAGTAACCTTTCACTGGAGAGAAACAAAGAACACTCATGAAGAAATACTGTGATGGCTGGGACAAAAAGTAGCTGTGAGTTGCCCTAGAAAAAGATTAAAGAGTTAGATGAAAGAGAAGATGGACAAAACCGTATGTTGCATATGACGTGTGAAAAGCCAAAATGAAAAAAAAAATTCCAACCATTTCTCAGCCTGGAAAAATGGAAGCCTTGTATCAGAAACTTGAAGTCCTTTGCATTAGAGCAGGGCTAAAAGTAAGTTATTTCATATTGAAAAGATGGTCCCATATGTATAAACAAGGGAAGAAGAATAAAAGCAGATTTTCTCTTCATATCTTTGGACAACTTTTGGGTACATGAAGTCTGGAAACAGGCTTTCAAAACTATTCTGGAAAACTGGAAATTAGTAAAAAATCTAGAAAGGAGCTTTTCTGTAGGAGGAAAAACTTTAAAATGAATGTGAGGGAAAAGCCATGGAACCGCTTTCAGAAGTCTATATTGAAGATGTGCACAGTGGTGGAACCGAGAGGCCCTGTCCCCTGACTGCATCGCTAGAGAAGTTAATGAGTGCTGCAGCCTCTTTCTAATGCACAGCCCTTGAATTCATTGCCATGTAAACCAAGGCATGAGAGAAAAGGACGGACGTGATGATGCATAGTTAAGTCATATCATGATGGGGAATCAAGCTAGAGCCCTACCTTGATTCCCTGTATTTGTAAGCCTGTATTTGTAAGCCCAAAGGCATTCCCAGACTGTCAGTCTACACGTAGATGGATTGAGAATCAGCCAAACCTTCTTACACCCAGAAGGCAGCAAGTTGGATCAGTGGGGAAAGCCTAGCACTGTTTCTTAGTTCCAGTATGACTGAACAGCTAACTCTGTCATTTACTTTTTGCTAGATTCTGGCATATTGAAGAGAATATGCAACTTTGTCCAGAGCACAGGCTTTTGGGAGTGCAACTCTTGGTTATTTCTGCTGCAGCATTTACAATTAAAAGATGAACAAAAGTGTTTTTTTCAGACTTTCAGATAAAGCGGTACTCCTTTGACTGAGTAAAAAATTGTGAAGGGAATAATGAGGCCAGCGTCCCTTATAAGGTAACTATATGTGTGTCTATTCCAGACTACTGAGATATCAGATAGCCCAGCTGGCTGTGCTCACCCCAGAACTGGAATCGGTATCACTGCATCCTCATGGCACCACACTCAAACTAATTAGCTGGATGATGAGAGACAGGGCTTTTTCAGCTTGCCATGTGGCTTATAATATATTATAGCTTAAGCTAAATGTCTCCACTCTGCTTCTGGGACATGTGTCTCTGTTAGCCGGCTGGGAGTTTGCTTAGGGGTCTTTGCATGCTGCCTCCTGTGGAGTGCAATCAGGCCCTGAGCAGACAACCATAGATGATTGGGTAGGGCCTTGGAATGGAAAAAGGCCTCTAAGAAGGAGTGCAAGAAGAGCACAAGGTTGCTTGTGCCTTCAACTGGAGGCACAGCCATTGAATGACATTTCTAAGGGGAAGAAGTAGGTATTGATCTGCCTGTAGCTCTCAGCATAGCTGGCTACTTGTCTTCTAACTCATTGACAAGCATCTCATTGGGGTAAAAAAGCCACCAGATCATGCTGTTGCTGTGCTTTGCTAACTGTCTGCATCCTTATCTTCCCCCCATCAGCGATGTATCAGACAAGCTGAGGCATTTCATGCTACTACATGAAATTTAACCGGAGAGCACAAACCCTAAAATATCTTTACCTGCCACTCCCATAATTTCTGCCTGGTATCATCACTGAATGCCAGAGCTGCATTGCTCTATCCTGACGTAGTTTGGTTTTCTTTGCAAGGTCTGAACTTTCTTGTTTTGTAATACTTGTATTGCATATTGATTTCAAGATCTCTGTAGTGTATTTTGTCCTAAATTACTGCTGGGTACACTTACCTGCATTGTAATTTAGGGTTTGGAAATTATAGAGCCCTACAGTGGTGTGTTTGTACATGATCCTTTGTTCACGGGTGCACGGCAGAACTCACCACCTACACACTATGTCAAAGAACAAAATCAAACACCCAAGCACTATGCTTATAGTGTGTCTAGGTTAATTCCAAGACAACTACAGCTCCTTTATCATGCATAAACATTTATAGAAACAACAGAGATGAGATCAGTATAGAGTAACAGAAGAAGGGGGCATTGCAGCAAGAGCAGATAGATTTATCTTTGAAGTTGGTCAAGCCTTGGAGTTGGCTCTGCTTTGAGTGGGGGGTCAGACCAGATGAGGTCCCTTCCAACTAGAACTTTTTCTGTGATTCTCTGATTGTAAGAGATTCCAAGAGATTGCAGCACCTAGTCTAGTAAGGCAAGGTGCAGATAAAGCAGTTGAGGAAATAATGGGAAATGGAGGAAATAATGGCTGAAAACAGTGTTGACAGAAAAGGTTAGCCTCTTTAAGACAATACAGAGGCTTGATTTATTTCAGATTCTATCTACCAAATGGATTGCTGTATTTCAGGCAAAATTAATGAAACCAAGTGCTACAGTTTTCATTCTGATGAAATACCAAGGAATGTGAGGGTGTTGAGCTAACAGAAAGCTAAGTGCACGTGATATAATATCAGGGAAACTGGGATTCAACAGAATAAACTCACATTACAAAATAATATTTTATGCCATAATAGTTTTGGCAAAAACCCATCCTGCATTAAGCAGGAGAAAAAAAAGAAAAAAAAATTTAAATTCCAGATGCACCTCGAATGTCAGGTCCAGAGTATGGCCAAAGACCAGAGATCCTGACCCATTGTTGAATAAGAGCAGCTATTAAAATGTCTCACCGAAGAAAAATACTGTGCTGGTTTTTGCTGGGATAGAGTTATTTTTTTTCATAGTAGTTAGCATGGGGCTATGTTTTGCATTTGTGCTGAAAACAGTGTTGACAACGCAGAGATGGTTTAGTTACTGCTGAGCAGAGCTCAAACAGACTCAAGGCCTTTTCTGCTTCTCACATCACCCCACCAGCGAGCAGGCTGGGGGTGCACAAGAAGTTGGGAGAGGACATAGGTGTGACAGCTGTGTGTGACAGCTGACCCCAAACCAACCAAAGGGATATCCCACACCGTATGACGTCAGGCTCAGCACATAAAGCTGGGGAAGAAGAAGGAAAGGGGGACATTCAGAGTGATGGTGTTTGTCTTCCCAAGTAACCGTGACGCGTGATGGAGCCCTGCATTCCTGGAGATGGCTGAACGTCAGCCATTCAGTAGTGAATGAATTCCTCGTTTTGTTTTGCTAGCATGCATAGCTTCTGCTTTGCTTATTAAACCGTCTTTATCTCAGCCCACAAGTTTTCTCACTGTTCTGATTCTCTTCTCCAACCCACCAGGGGAGAGTGAGCAAGTGACTGGCTGTATGGTGCTTAGTTGCCAGCTGGGGTTAAACTGCAACAAATAACTCAGTTTGATTTCTTCTACTCTTGAGCCTCAAAGTACTGAAATCAGTTCTTGAGAATCTGGGCACTGTGGGGACGGAGACCACAGGCAACAGAACAGTGCCCTGTATTTGACAGGCTGCTTTTCTCACCTCTGCATATTCCTTTGATGAAGAGGGGCCTCAGCACTGGCTCCTTCAGTCTTCTGATCTGCTCCTGTCATGCCAAGTTGCAATGAATAGGATAAAAGACCCAATGAACACCAACAAACTGCGAACTTTTGAAACAGTGATTAGATGACTGTGGAAGAGAGAGTATTTTCTTTCACCGCTGAAAGCATAAAATGGCTTATTTTGAACAGAATAAACATGGAAAATACATTAATTATTTTGAACCTACAAAATCAGAAACAGCTGAAAAGAAATCGCTTTGGAGAAAATACCATTGAGGCAGGATGTTCTGCTTCTATTAAAGGATATTATTAGACTGCTTAATAGAACAACAGCAAAAATTCTGAAGTAATCATTGTGAGCAATAAGGCAAGAACTTGTATAGTTCATGTAATTATACAAATAGAGAAATGACTGTTCCTGTTCATGTGAGCCAGATGTTGTGTGCAATCAGTCCTTGAGAACAAGTTATGAAGCTTATGCAAGAGGGTAACTAAAACAGAAATAGAAGGGAGAACTGACCATTAATTCAAAGGTATCAAATCTCAGGGTATATTATGTAATTACTACGCAAAAAAAGTAAGCCGATTTCAACACTGAGATATGGAAAAGTAATAAATAAGGTAAAGAGGAAAAGTGGAGCATGAAATGAGATGACACAAAAGGAAATGGGTACAAGTGATGTTGACATGTGGATACATGCTAATGAAATTCACTGATAAAGTGAAGAAACATAATCACCACAAATAATTAATGATTATCAATTAGAATTAATACAAAAAGAGCCTATACCCTAGACTAATAGAAATGAGAAGAAATTTCATTTATATAGAAATGTGTAGTTTTGTGCTTGGGAAAAAATAACAACACTATGTGCTAGAACCTCAACAGTTTGACATGACAGAAGAAGAAACCAAAATATACTTATGCAAGTCACACTTTTTATGAACTGCTGACATGAGGTCGCTATGAGAAAAACAAATATAAGCCTAAGCTGCCATCAAGAGTTCTGTTTTTAGTAGAGGTATGAAAATATTTTTGCTGTGTTAAGATCTCAGTGAAAATTCATCTGGAATATTGTATAAAATTATGAATTGAATCTGAAAAAGATGCAAAGATGGGCTCCTGGAATGATTAAGAAAGATATTCTCTTCACAAGAGAAAGCTTACAGAACATGGCTATTCTAGCCTAATAAAATTAAAGCTGAAATAAGTTAAGATTGTTCTCTACAAACGTATCACTGTGCAAACGGATTACTGGATAAAAAGGCAAGTGCTGGCAGAGAAACAAAGGTGTATATTGGTAAATGCATTTAGGCTGCAAATTAAAGGACAATTAAAAGAAGGTTAGAAGAAGCAAAGCACAACTGTGTTAAAAATGGAACATAATCATTTTACAAAGGGATGTTTGTGACCCAGTGCCTGTGATAGCTGGGCACCAGAACCATGACCCCATGAGGCTCCCTTTAATCCTATGTTCCTAACTGGGCTACCTGTCTTCTAAACTTTATTTTTCAGCCAGTCTGCTGTTCCTAATTGAGCACCAACTTTCACACCTTTAATATCTGCTTCCTTTCAACAAGTCTATCCTGTACAACATTTGTTCTTTACTGGGCTGTTTTATTTTAGTCATATGATCCAGGCAGCCATGTTTCTTAAATGGTGTGATGACCTCAGCCTCACACGATCAAGTTGTATCTAAGCCTCCGTCCTGCCTCTTAAAGGATCAGTTAACCCTACAGCACTCCTCACAGGTATCAGCCATTCCTAGCAACTGTTCCTACTGCCCACAAGTTTATTGGTACACTCAATGTACTAAAATGCAATTAAATGTTTGGTATGCCAAAATGCACTTATATCCGGAAATTTCAGTAACAAAGAGAGAAAATATCAAACACAAATATCACTAATATTGAGGTGAGGGGAGTCAGCATGGTAGCCAGTACAGTTAAGAGGTGTTTTTATCATTTTTTTTTCAAAATAAGGAGTATGAAATTAAGTTTCATACTTTGGATCTCTTGTGCTTTTAAGTGACGCAGCAAGAATGCAAAAGGAGAAATTATGTTTGTGTGTAGTCATGCAGCAAAAGATAAGAATCAGCTGACAGGAACCTTATAAAGTTCAACAAAGGGAAATGCAAAGCCCTGCACCTGGGAAGGAATAACCCAATGCACCAGGATAGACTGGGGACCAAGTGGGTGGAAGGCAGCTTTGCAGAAAAGGCCCAGGGGATCTGGGTGGCCAGCACATTGACCATGAGCCAGCAATGTACCCTCGTGACAAAGAAGGCAAACAGCCTCCTGGACTGTGTCAGGAAGAGCATTCCAGCAGGTCGAGGGAATTGATCCTTTCCCTCTATTCAGCACTGGTGAGATTTCTGGGGCTCTAGTACAAGAGAGACCAGGACATCCTGGAGTGAGTCCAGCAAATGGCCATGAAGGTTATCAAATGACTGGAGCATCTGTCATCCAAGACAGGCTGAGAGAGTTGGGACTGTTCAGCCTGGAGCAGAGAAGGCTCAGGGGGGTTCTCACTGGTGTGTGGAAGTACCTGGTTGGGGGAGTGAAGAAGATGGAGCCGGACCCTTCTCAGTGGTGTCCAGTGATAGCATGAGAGACTTCAAACAGAAACACCAGAAATTCCATTTAAACAAAAAACCCTCCCTTTTTTTTTATTGTGAAGGTGGTCAAACACTGGCACAGGCTGCCCAGAGAGGGTGTAGAGACTCTGTCCTTGGATACTGCAAACCCAACTGGACACAGCCCTTATGAACCTTCTCTAGGTGGCCCTGTTTTGAGCAGGGGGGTGGACTAGACAATCTCCAGAGGTCCCTTCCGTTCTGTGATTTGGTAATTCAGTAATCTTTACATTGTAATCCTAACAGTTGCTACCAAAACCCAAAGAATTAGCACATTAGCATGGAAAACATACAGAAGGTAGCAGAAGGCATTCAATTGTAAACAATATATTTTATACCTATCCATTTTGTACACCAACATCTAACATGTTAAATATATTTAGGATTAAATTTTGGAAGCATCCAGAACACTAAATAGGCATGTTCAATCAGTTAATTCATTAGTAAAAGACAAAGGCAGCATTTGACCAAAAACTTTATTACTTCTTTGGAGAGAGTACATTTACAAGTTTCCTCTCATGAGGTGTTTGCTCTGATTTGAATCCAAAGATATCTTTAAATATTCTAATTAGCTTCACTACACAGCTGAAAACAAGTTCCTGGACTTTTCCTAAACTGGTTTAACTAGTTTTGATCAGACCCTTATCTTTGAACCATAGTACCTCAAATTAGAAAACAAATAGTTTTAACTGTATTAGTTACTGCTCGTGCAAAGCCCTGGTTTTGAGCTCCTGTAGAACTGTATCTTCCATATCATGTCATGTACAGAAGTAGGTTTGCAAATTCCAGTCTATATTACTGTAACTGGAATGCACTGTAGCTTGAGGACAAGAGCTGTTAAAGCTCGCAGCATCATAAATAAAGCCTTTATAAACACATTCTATAGGCTTGGCTGTTAACTCCTATCAGTGTAAGCACAAATGAAACACTATTGAAGTGTAAGTTTGCTACAGAAACTGCCTTTGCGCATACTTCTGGCAGCACAGAACTGCCGTTTGTGGACTAATCCTTTCATTAAATGGGGTTGCATTTACCAAGAAATAGAAGTGAGCATCCATATAGCCCTCACAAGTAGCTAGGTTGTGGTGAATACAGGCCTTAGCTTATGTAAAACCCTCCACCCTTCATAATATGTCCACAGCCTGCTGAAATAAAGATACATGACTATTGTTTGTGTAAAACCAGTTCTGCTTCTGAGCTATATATTGATCAAGTTATGCACAGAGTTTCTATACGAACGCTGTGTTCCTGTAGCATGGCTGTCATTTCTAGTGGTACTTCATGTTTTAGGTCTGGCACTTGGTCTCTCTCACTTCTGCCAGTGACACCTTTTCCAGTTTCCAAAGCCAGGAGACTGGGGAACCTAATCCAGGCAGCGGATGCAAAATTAAAGAAGGCACAAAGATTTTACAACTGGTTAGCCTTGCTTAAAATTGGAGAGACATAATGAAGTAATCTCTGGAAGATTCCTGTGAATGAAATAACTTGCTAGTATTGCTTAGAAATGTGGACTGATTTAGAGACGTGAACTGGATTTCTCGGGGGGTTTTTTGTCTTTTTTCTGATTGTGAGTATGTACGCATTTGTTTCATACTCTTACAGATAACAAACCAAGATTTGGCCTTGCAGGCACTTGTAGTTATTTGCCTATAGATTTTTATGACCTTGTATCACACTACCTCTTTGTGTTGGGTAACAGAGTTTCAAATGCTTTTCTTTTTTAATATTAGCTAATGCAAGTCTATATTGGTTCCCAGACTGTTGTGTTAATATCTTCTCAGTTTCTCCTGTGATGAAAAATTCACAATGCTACCTTGAATAACCAGTTTGGTAGGTTCTTTGAGAAGCAATCATATGTTACCATATTAAAATGCCAATGTATCATGATACTATGTCACTATGAGGTTTTCCTGACGATAAATAATTTAGGAGGGATAAATGTGACTTTGAAAGAGTAATCTGGAAAAAAATCAGATCGTTATGTCTCACATTATTCCCACAATTTCTGAGGCTCTCGGGAGCCTGAAGAAGTTTGTTTTCTGCTTTATCAAGACATTTTGTCCTAGTGCAGTATAAGACTGTTTCAGACAGATTACACTACAACCTTTCGATATTTTGAGTTCACTGAACAGAACTGTATACTGCAGCAAAGATCAACACAAACTGACAACAGTGTGCTCTGAATACATATTTATTTTATGTTATGGTTGCATCTGAATTAATCTTGTGATACTGTGCTCTGCTGTGTTGCCATTAAGTCAGTTTGTGGTAATGCACGTATTTGATATATGATGATGGCACAGTGATCTTGTCATCAGACGTATGGAGGTCATAGAATCCCCAAAATTTAATGAAATCTGTGACTTGCATGCTATACTTTGCCACTAAGTTAATTGATTAGGTATTTTCAGCCTACAGAATACCTGCTTGATAACTTTTACAGGTATTTTTCTCGTTTTCCCCTATTCTGCCAAGAAACTGTTTAAAATTCTGATACCAATATTATAAAAAATAATTCATATTGAGTGCATCAGTTTATGTACTGTCACTGCATTATAGTTTATCATTAATGAGCTGTGATAATTGTCAGATGATATGGTATTTATTAGAAACAAGGTTTAAAGCCCCACCATTTTTTAGCTGTTTTCAAAAATGAGACTGGACAAAATACACTGCTGTGCCCGCACAGAAATATTACTGGTATCTTCCCCGTGACTTCCATTTGGTGTCACAGACACATTTTACAAAGTGACTTCTGAACATGCACCCAAATTTAACTTGTTTAATAATTTGAGGAACTTTAATTTGCATATAGCCAATAGAGATTTATAAAAAATAAATAATCTGAAGAGTTCACGTGCACCGACTGCAGTTGCGCATCTGCGTCTCTGCTGCGATGGACTCTTCCATACTGGGGAATCTGAAATGAAAGAGCTTATTGGTGCTATAATAGCATATAACAAAGTAGTAAAACTTTTCAAAAGGGAGATTTGGACTCAAATCTTTGCACTGCCTGAGTTGGTTTTCCTATATGGCAGATGATCAAGATAACGCTTCAGCTTCAACGAGGTATTTTCTGAGGAATAGTGTCTTTGAAAAACTGCCCACTAATAGTTATGATAAAGAGTTTGCAGTTATGTGATTCTAAGTACTCTGTCAAGAAGTACTTAGTTACTAGGTTTAATTAGTATGGAGTAGACATGATGAGAGTGCACATCTATCAGTAAGGATAAAATCCGGATTACGTGAGCACAGCTCCCATTCCCATGGCCTGGATCAGGCAGAATCCATGCTGAAAAAGTAGCATGCAGTTGCATAAGCAAAGAGTGTGTTTACAACAATTTCATATAATACTTTATATGCGCTGTAATCTGAAATAATATGGGTTACACAAGCTCATATAGGGTGTTTCCTAACTTTTGAACGTTCTTGTTTTGGTTTTTTTAATCTGATCCATGTCCATCTGTGCAATATTGAGTTGTGAAACAAACGGCATATGGTGAGAGGACACGGCATCGTGGCACGTCGCTCTGCAGCCCAGCAGGTTTTGGTAACAAACGCCGGGGTGAGCGGGGTGCAGTGACTTTTGTAGCACAGATCCAGCGGGTATCAGTAACATGCTGGCGATATTGCCAGCACACACGTAACGCTGCACCGGGTCCTGGGGCCTTTGGCTTGTTGTGTCTAAGTGGCTAAATGTGTTCCAGTGCTGCTGCTGTGGCAATGCCGGTGACGGGGAATGGCCCTGTCTGCCTCTGCCCACGATGGTCTCCTGCTCCCCAAACACCTGAGCTGGCTTTGGTCGCGGCTGCCGTTGCATTCTGCAGCCTCGGTTGGTTGTGGACAGTTTGGCTCATTTCAACCGGAATTGACTGAGTGTCTCAATATTCCACGTGTTAGAAATGCCACAGAAACAAGTGAAATCGCGGTGGGAAGTGAGGAGCTGCGGGGTTCTCTCGCAGGTGTC
>NW_010293412.1:0-20288 GCF_000700745.2 Antrostomus carolinensis
TATAAATAAAAATGAGTGATGCATAGTACAATTACTTACCACCCACAGACAGCGATCCTAGAGAAATGAAAAGGAACCCAAATCCGGGAAGAGCAAGTCTAAGCGATTCCCAGGAGAATCCCCCCACTTTCCAGTCAACCCTTACCAATATACTGAACATGACATAATACGATACGGAATATCTTGTTGGCGTATCCAAATGCCAATTCCGGCTTTTGCTAACTGCTACCCTTCCCTCCTCCCAGTCCTTTGCACTTGCAAACTACCCAAACACAGTGTCCTTGTGCCTTATCAACATTCTTCTCATAACAAATCCCATACTGAAATCAAAACACAGTGCTTTCTAGCTACTAAGAAGAAAAATAACTCTATCTCGGCAAAGCCAGGACCCTCAGGCATCATGGCAGGCAGCTAGAAAAACATTATGTAGTGGTGATCATAGTGATAGATGACAGTCCAGTTGACAAACTCCCAAAGGATCCAAAAAATCTAACTGTTAATACCCAGTCCTTAAGGAACCAAAGCACAGCTGCCTTCTGTGTACTTTTAATTAGTTCTTCAGACACTGCTTTATGCATTTTAATTAATTACTATTTTTCTGTCATGTATCTATTGAGCATTTTAATCATCAGGCTCACTTTTCCTAAGTACTACACACGTGCAAGTACTGAACTTTATCATCACATAGCATAGCCTATGTACAATGTATCTGGATAAATCAGAGTCTGCACAGATTTCCAAACTGATTCATGCAGATTTTCATTAGTCGTTCTGTGGACTACACACATGTATTTGATCTTCATTCTTCTATCTAAAGTTGCTGTCAAACTTATTTCTTCAGTTCCACACCTGTAACTGGTCTTCAGACCTGTGTATCGCTGCTCTAACATATGTAGCACATAAACGACACAGTAAAATTACATCTACACACACAGTATACAGTACCAGTTTAAGAAAAAGTTAAATACTTGCTTTGCTGAAGCAAACATCATGCAAGATCAAAACCTGTGGTGTTTGTAAGAAGCTTTTTCACTCTTTTTTAAAGCAATCCAGTAAACTTAACAGAAAACTGCATAACAATGCATAGCATTGAATTCAGAAATAACCAAGTGATTTTCCATTATCTGAGGTTCTTGTAGAGTAATTATGCATAATCATATTAAATACTCTGTACAGATTCGTCCTCATTAAATACTATAAGCTTTCTTCATTAAAGAGGTAGTAAGTTGACTCCTTACAAACACGGATAGGTACCTCTAATTAATTTAAATTAAATTAATAGATTTTAAGGTCTGGAGGAATGATCACAGCAATCAATTCTGACTTGCAGCATAAGAAATGCCATGTTATTTAATAAAGTAGTTCCTGCATCAGTCTCATTATTTCTGAACTAGTTTGGACCCCACTTACCAACGGCCTATGTTGCCTTGTCTGTATTTCATTCTCAGTAATTTCTGCTGCATCAGAAATAAAAACATGCCTTGAACTCCATGTTATTTTTCCCTATTTTGCTCTGACATTTGCTAAAAGAAACATGGAGCATAAACAGAAAGGTAAAGTTCTTCTACCTTTTTTAAGAAAAGAGACCCATGACTAATTTCATCTCTGGAACTTCAGTAAAGCCTCCAGGTTGACATGGAGTAGGGATAATTAGAAAATCAACGCAAAGCAAGTGCTGCATCCACTCCATGAAAACCACCAAACTCTTCGAAACATTCAATGAAGCAGGATTAAATATCATACCAGGGTTTGTGATGATGTGACCAGAAACACATCCAATGTATTTCTGGTCACATCAGTATTACACCATAGTGGCTTATTTACTGATTTTCTGAATTCTGAAAGGCACACTCATGTGCCATACTTACCTAAATTTCTAGAAAATAAGCATTAAAACAAGGTAAATTTTGACAATGAGACATTGGTTTTCATGCTCTACAATTATGATCATGCTCTAGAAGGCTTCAGGACCAAAAACATTAATTACACAATAGGCTAAAAGTTCAGTGTGTAAGCATAGGTCCCTTCCAATCCCTAACATTCTGTGATTCTGTGATTCACAAAGTTATTATTCTAGGTAATATACAGGAAAACATATAAGCATCGAGTTAATCAAAGCGTAGCAGATAACAGATGCATACATACCACTACTCAAATCCTATCAGCTGTCTTTTTTACTGAGAACATAAACCAAAAAAAGAGGTATTCATTTACAGCTCTGCAAGGAGTAACAAATGAGTAAATGCTCATCAAGGAGAGAAGGAATGTTTTTTCTGTGCTTTTCAACTTGTAGGATGGAAAAGAGAAATGATGTTCAGGAATATGGACTAGCTGACTCCCAACGGTATGTTTAGTAGACAGAAAGCAGGCAGACATGGAAGAGAGCTTCTGTTTGTTGTTGCTGCACATCATACTACATCTGGTTCTAAAGCAACAGGGCAAATGCTACTAGCAAGAAAATGGAATGAAATTAAAAACCTGTTCACTAGCATAAGCAGCAAGAGAGTGAGACGATTACCAAAAACCCATCAAGGTACAGGCCTTCAGAAGACGAAATACAAGCTCGGGCTTAAAAGGAAGTTTTCTTTTAAAAGTTAACTTCTCTCTTTCTTGATGTTAAGACAGAACATTTTAACGTGTTTTTTTCTGCAAATAAATATGTCTCAAAATAAGTCACAGCTTTTCATTTTTTAATATTCCAAGATAAACATGGTATGCTTCATATATTGAAATAATCTATCATAGCCTATTTTCTCTCTGTGTAACAGAGGATGATCTCAGTATATTGTCATTACTTCTTAGATATCATTCTTTTTATTATAAGAACAGCCTTAATTTCCTCAAATATAACAATGTGGGTACCGTAATATCAACAGCATTTTGTACTGTCTTAATTAATTTTAGTTTTCCTAATACTCTGTGAACATAGCCCACATATTTCTTGCAGAGCCTGCAAGGAAAAAGTAAACTTTGGTAAAAGCCATTCTTTGCACTGCTTTTTAGGAGTAGTCCATAACAGAGCAGGTTAGGTTAATTCATTTTTTCAGCTTTTGAAGCTCAAGACTGAAACATGACAATGACTTGCGATGAGGGGATATGTTGCCTGAGTACTGAGAGATAATGCCTTCAACTACCCCCGAAGCATGACTGCAGTCAGAGTGCACGCCTTTGATTGCCTTATTGATGTTCCAAAATTGATTTATATAGTTATAAAGTAGAATTTAATAGACATTTTATGAAAGAATTCAATCAGTGAATTGTCATCTTATCATGCTTCAAAAGCAGTTCATAAACTGCTGTTTTAAAGACAGGTTGAGTATGGATTTGCTGCAAAACTGTATGACACCACAAACTAACATCAATCTTGATTCTTCCTCTTTCTTTCCTTATTTTGGGGGCAGGTATAGAGGTTAGGCACAGACAAGTTGCAAGCAAAGGTGTAATTTTTTTCCATTATTGTTGTCTTATCTTGTTACGTTTTCAAGAACATGCTTCAATGCCAAATGCAAAATCATACAACTGGTAAAAAAAAAATATTGGATTTGAGAATCTGAGCTAGAAAGGGGTCTTCTGCATTCTAAACTCTGTTCCCAAAACTGTTTCTGTACTTCAACTGGTGTAATTTAAATGTACCTTTCAATGAATGAAAGATAAATTTTAAAATTGATCATAAGAACCACATTTAAGAATTGGAATCTAATTTGAATTAGAATTAGAATCACTGCAATTCATTTTTAACAACACATTTGATGTTAAATGTCTGATATTCAAAGATATCCTGAAGCAGCTGATCAGTTTACCTGATTTTATAGTGTTAGCCCTTCAGCATTTTCTTTCAACTTAGTCTAATTTTTTGCACTTGTTTATCCTAACATACAGTCATAACCGCCCCCAGTGAGTAAATGCAGCACTGGCTTTGTAAAATGATTAAAAAATGCATGGTTAATATTTTACAAATTTTATCTGGAGACAAAATTCAGTAAACAGACAGACTGTTCTCTTTGGTATTCATTTTTGGTTTATAGAATTGCAATTCATTGGTTATGTAATCCGTAAAGAAGTTGTGCATGTTTATTCAACTTTATAGCAGTATGCTGTGTAACTGTATAAATCCACGGCTGGAATAAATTTCTTGAACATAACAGTTTGAAAGAAAAAGAAAACACAGAGATTAAAACAGCGAAGTCTAGTAAAAGTGGCTTGTAATACTAAAATATAACTTTATAATTATTTTAAATTAAATTCACAGAGCAGCAGAAACTTAGCACAAGTTCTCTGTTCAAAATCCCTTTTGTTCCTCCATTTAAAGTTGACTGTGGTGAAGGTCTGTAGTGAAGCTTAGCACATAGGGGATTTCACCAAGAGAACTGACCAGTGACGTCAACAGTTGCTTGGAAGGAGTCTAACCAATCTGCACAATTAAAACCTCCATTTTCAGTAGTTAAGTTGCTATGGACAGTAGCAATTTGATTCTAACATGTCTCTAGCAGCTATTATAGTTGTCACATATTGATTCTGTGAGTTGCACTTTTATATTACCCTGTGCTAATATTTTCTGTCACATTTATAGCACAGCAAAACGGAAGCAAGATGTCAGAAAGAGATTTTTGAAGGCTCATGTTTCTTAAATAAACCACAATTTCTCATATTAGTAGCATTCATCTGTCTGTTGAAAAAATTGTTTGTCTCAACCTCATTCTAAAAGTCTGCCTGTCATTTGATATATTTGCTGCAAATTGGAATTGTGTTGCAGAAAATGAATGGGTTTAGTCAAATTAAATAAAATTATATGCCAGCTAGCTTTCATATATTTTAAATATGGCAAACCTATTACATACATACTAATTGTATTTATGTAAAACCTGCCACTGCTTCACATATGAAAGGGCAGCATTAAGGGAAGAGATTAAAATACACCATGAAGGTAGTATGTCACTAAAAATATTCTCAGAGATCCAGAGATTGCCTATCATAAGAAACGCTTGCTAGTGTAGCCTGTTCTCTGTTACCTATTCTGTAAATAAAGTCAGCCACAGGTACATGCAGTGTGACTCTACACAAGTCCTTCTCAGAGCTGACAATACTTGTGAGACTGGATGAGCCTGATGTTACTTATACAAGCAGCTCAAATGGCAAATTTTCCTGTGGCTCAGGAAGCAGAGACTTCCCAGAGCAGGAAGAAAAGAGAACTGGTTGCAGAGCAATCTTCTGCCTGCCAAAGAAGTAATAAAAGATATTGGAGCTGTCATGGATGCACAGGCCCATCATGATTGTTCCCTTTCCCCTCTCTTCATCCTATTGGAAAACCTATACAAGAGTGGAGTTGATTTTGAAGCTAGAAAGTACCATTAAATCACATAACATGACCTCTTCTGGCAAAGCAGACAAAAGATGTACATCTATCTGTACTGAAACCAACAACTTGTATGTAGCTAAAAGGTAATTTCTAGTTCTTATTTAGAAAAGATATAGAATTAATAGTTTCTCTTGATAGTTTGTTGAAATGCTTTATCCTCTTTCCCATGAGATATTTGTTCCCATTTCTAAATTGGCTGTAAATTCCAGCCAATGTTCTTGTTATTTCTTTCTTTGCTGAATACTTTTTAATGTTATCTTTCAGCAACCTAGAAAATTTTTAAAAGCAAATCTGTGCTCATATTTAAACAATTTTCCAAGTCACTTTACTTTTTTGGCATGTTTCACTCAAGGTTGTAGTCAGTTAAAAAGTCTGTTCATCTTTTTTCCTTTAGAAGATTATCTTCGTTCAGTTTCTGTTCAGTTTGTTCCATACAAAATATATCTGCCAATTAATTCTGAAATAAAAATAATTTATTTTAAAATCACTCCATAATATAAGACAAAAATATCTGTAACTAATACCTCTTCTATTTCAACATAAAACTAAGATTTGCCCCTGTTAAAAAAGCCAAGTAGGTTAATGGAAGACAACAAAATTCTCAGGGTTTGTCTCAGCTGCAGATCTGTTTCTCAAACAAATTACAGGAGTAACACAAACACTTGATTGGCTTATGGATTAGTAAGGCAGAAACTTCAATGGGCTGCTACCACCTTCACTCAGTTTGTAAAAGCCTGTGCTCCACTGCCGTGCTCTATTGTAGCATGGATGGTGTTTGGGGAGAGGAGAACAGATCCCAGTCTTTTCCAAATGCAGCCAACATTTTCAGGACAGTGAAACCTCAGTCATTATTTTACTCAAGGTATGGCCCTCATATCCATGAGTAAGTTATAACAGCATTTTCTCCTTAGAGAGTATCTATCAATACTATTCAACATGAGCAAATACGGCAAAAATATGCTTATATGCATTTATTTCAATAAAAACTACTAATTCAATTTTAGTCTCTTGAGAATCTTTAGCATTTTTAAAAATATCTAAATAAGTTATTTTATTTCTCTTGTCAGAAAAAAAAATAGCCTTTCAATTGCTGTGTGCCTAGTTCACAAGTCTCTGTGTGGCTAGCAGGAAATCTCATTTAACCTGTTATAAACAGAAAGGGAAGAAATAATAATGCAGTAGCATTCACTTCAATTGTGCTACAAAGACACGGGACTTCAAAACAAAATCAACACAAATAGTTCATGAATAACTCATAGCCTGATATGTTTATATATAAGTGTTCAGTGAATAACTTCCAAAACAAACATATTTATACAATCAGAATATCTTTGGTGAATAATGTATGAAGAGAGACACGGTAAAATTTGCAAACCTTATGCACTGCAAATAGCCAATCTTCCACACAGAATGAGAAACAGAACAATGTAGGATAAGACAGGAGATAAGAAATTATTATTAGCTACCAACCAGTAAAATGGCAACTAATCACAGTAATCCTTCACTTCAAAATTTGTGGGCACAAGAAACCATTGGAAAGATTCCCTCAGGAGATGTTAGATCAAATATGATGCACTCTCACCTAAAAAAAAAAAAATCTGGAAAAAAATATCTGGAGAGAAGAAATTAAGATGCTTATGGCAGCTGCAAAGGCTGCTAATAAGTGAGTGAAAATGCCATCAGCTTTGACTGGCTTTTTTCCACCAGCTACTGGTGGGCTGTGTATGTCAGTCATGCCCCATACTTTTTTAGGTCTTTTCACTTTTCACTTCAGCTCCACTCTCTCCTTTGTATTATTTTTTTCATCCCTTCATTTTTCTTCCTGTGTGTCCTCCTCTCTCCTTCTCTTCTAGATACTCTCTCTTCACTATTTGCTAGATGTACTCCTAATCAATTCTTTCCAAAGGAAAACAAAAAACAACTGACAACATTAGCATGAGCTTTCTGTCTTTCATAACATTTATTACTCACTATATGTAACATAATTTTGTATCTCCATCATTTGCATTTTGTGTTACTTAAAAAGATCTTCAGAGCACTGACTGTCTTCTTCTAGGTGTTCCTAGTATTTAGGAAAAAAAAGCTAACCTTGTTTAGTTTGTAAATATTATAATAAATAAATGGAGTATACTCGTGAGTAAGGCTCATTTCTAACTACATTTTTTACTGTATTGAACTGGTATTACATTTTATATCCTGAACTCTGCTTGAGAGGGACATTTAAGAGACAGGATATTTTTAATAAATGTCAAAATGTGCTGATCTCTGAAATCCTTCAGGGTGTATTCTGCTTGATCCTAGTCATCTCCTTTGGCTCCCACACCCTTTGGCTTCCACAGTACCAAGGAACTTAGTACCAACCTAGTTTTATACACAAATTCAAATCATAACTCAAATGTCTGCATAACCTCAAAAATCAAATAAATGACAATGGATGATAAAGTTTTGTTCCATCATCTTGTCATACACCTTAGCAATAACTTACAAGAAGTGAGTAACTCAGTTTAAACAATTTAACTTTGGAGTCTGCGTTTAACTCTTGGCACATATCATCAATATTACAGCATAAACTTAGCAACATAAGCATAATTATGTATATATCCAGCTATCTAAGAAATTCATTTTATCACAATCTCTATTCTTTGAAGAACTGGGACAAAAAAAGGGAAAAACAAAAGACATGCCAATTTTTTCTACTGATAAGTTATTTCTAATGTGCTTTTTCACACTTACTGATCCTGGAATGAATCCAAATATTGGCAGAACAACATTTTTAACAGGTTTGATTATTTTTGACTTATGCATTGTTTTGATGATCAACATTAGTTTAGATTCTAAGTAGTCATTCAAAAAACAAGCTAGGTAGCTAGTCAAGATGATAAATTTTCGTTTTTGTTTCCAAAGGATGTTGCATAAATACTAGGATAATTATGGTTCAATTGCTAATGCAATTACAGTTCAGTCATTGAATTTAGAAATAATTTTGTTGATTGTATGCTGAAGAGTAGTGAAATGGAAAGAACACTACAGAATATTAAAATTCACAAAAAACTTTAAAAAAATAAAATAAAAAAAAACACCAAAAAAACAGAGAAACAGTATCTTTCCTTATGCATAAGTTTCAACCCCATGGAACACATTTTATCCTTATGTCTCAGTTTCTTAAATAGTAAGGTAGCACTTACCTCAATGAGTAAGATCTAGTAATTTTTTTTTATGGCTACCAAATTCTATGTAAATTGAAACACTGCAAGGATATTCTCAAGGAAATCACACCATTTATTAAGAACTTTTCAACTTACAATAAATTCAGTGCAATTATACTTTATATATATATAATATATTCTCAAAAAAACTTGAAATTTGACTCTAGAGTTTTCCAATAATACAGCAGATTAGAGTGTAACTATTAAGAAGAAATTGTTTCAGTCTTCACAGATGTCACAGGATATCACAGTCCTTCACAAAGACAGGACAGTTTGTCTTTGACACTGTCTGTGTTGTTCAGCCTTACAGTTTAGCTGATGAACTTTGATGTCACAGAGAATATTTGTAGACACCAAAAGACAATTTTTGTCTTGTGTGTTGAGAAGATGATGGTGCCCAATTCTCTTGAGAACGTCTTTGCAATGTGTCATTTGCCTACCTCTGAGTCACTTGCTAAATGTAACTGATTACATAAAATAACCTCTGGCAGCCTGCTAACAGTTGCTTTCAATACCCAGATCAAGCTTAGTTTGCAGGGCAACGTTCTCACCCTATGTGTTGCAAGAATTTGGTAGCTGATGTTGACATCCAACTTTGTATTAAGTGTTAATCAAACGGGAAAATTGCATCACACATCAGTCAAGCAACTGCTACTGACCTATGAAAAGGCATTCATGAAGACAATATCAAGGGTATGTTAACTTTTGATTCATTGTCATCCCATCATCTTGCTCTAGGCATCTTTTTTGAAATATTTATCATGGTGATGATTGCCTACCAATATGAGTTTTCTTGACATCACCATGACTATCTTGGACTGTGCCTTAAGATTCGACAACTTCCCACTTTAATATCATCTAGCAAGAGGAATTTCTCATTGGGTGGAATGACTTAATTGTTGACATACTAATAGAACAAGTTTTTTACCTTATAGGTACACATCAACCGGTACCTTGTGTATTGAGTTTGCATGGTAAGGTTTTGGTTATGAGGGGGCTACAGGGGTGGCTTCTGTGAGAAGATACCAGAAGCTTCCCCTGTGTCTGACAGAGCTAATGCCAGCCAGCTCCAAGTTGGACCTGCTGCTGGCCAGGTCCAAACCCATCAGCGATGGTAGTAATGCCTCTGTGCTAATATATTTAAGAAGGGGAAACAAACTGCTGTGCAACAGCAGCCAGGAGAGAGGCGTGAGAAGATCTAAGAGAAACAACTCTGCAGACACCAAGGGCAGTGAAGGAGAGTGAGGAGGTGCTCCAGGTACCACAGCAGAGATTCCCCTGCAGCCCATGGTGAAAACCATGGTGAGGCAGGCTGTCTCCCTGCAGCCCATGGAGGTCCACGGTGGAGCAGATATCTACCTGCAGCCTGTGGAAGACCCCACAGTGGAGCAGGTGGGTGCGCCAAAAGGAGGCTGTGACTCTGTGGGAAGCCTTCATTGGAGCAAATTTACTGGCGGGACATGTGGCCCTATGGAGGGAGGAACCCATGCTGAAACAGATCTGCTGGCAGGACTTGTGACCCTATGGGGGACCCACACTGGAGCAGTTGGTTCCTGATGGGCTGCACCCCATGGAAGTGACCCTTGCTGGAGAAGTTCATAAGAACTGTAGCCCATGGGTCAAACCCATGCTGGAGTAGAGGAAGATTGGGAGGAGGAAGGAGTGGCAGAAACAACATGTGATGAACTGACTGCAGCCCCCATTCCCCATCCTCCTGTGCCACTTGGGGAGGTGAGGAGGTAGGGAAACTGGGAGTGAAGGTGAGGAAAGAAAGGAGGGGTAAGAGGACAGTGCTTTAATTTTATTTCTGATTATCTTTCTGTGATTTTATTGGCAATAAATTAATAATTTTACTGAGTTGAGTGTGGTTTGCTTGTGACGGTAAGTGCTCATTTCAACCCATGAGACTTGTATTGACAAGGAGGAGTGATAGAATAGCTTGGCAAGCACTTGGCATCCAGCCAAGGTCAACCCACTACACCTTAGTTTTACTGTATTTCATCTTAAGACTTGCACAATTATAGAATCATAGAGTCATAGAATAGTTCGGTTGGAAAAGACCAATTATAATTGCATTGAAGTATGACCTGCAAAACATTTGAATTGCAAGTACTGTTACCGAAGTATCATAACCAGGCTCATAAATAAAAGTAGCAAGTGTTTTTCAGATCTTGTGTCACTGTAAAGACTGGTGCTGAGGAGGTTGCTTGGTCAGCCAGAGAACACCAATGGGATGTAAATTAAGTATGTGACTGTAAAGGTCCTTTCTTCTACTTTTACAGGTGTGGGTGAGAAACATTACCTTTGGCAGAGGTGCTCTACCATTCTGAAAGATGTCCTTGTGACCTAGAAGGAATAGCAAGCAACCAGAAGTTAGAATTACAGAAAATTATAAACTTGCACTCAAAAAGATGCATGATTTATAGGGAGAAATTGTCTACTGGTAAGGATTATAACAGAGAGCTGAAAATGATGTCAGATTAAGATAATAATCTAAGTATGGATGATAAACACATTTGAGCTTACTGTCAAAGCTTTCCTTCTCCTTATTTAACTTTTTTTAAAGAACAAAAAATACAGACAAGTAGCTTGTTGTAGCTGGTACTTTTAGTTGACCTGAGGAGCTACATACAAACTTTATCCAATCCCAAGTTTTTTTAGAGCATTATAGAACATTTTGTTTCAGTTTTAAATAAGGGAAAGGAAATACACTTATGAAAAATTACTTGTTCAAGGTCAGCAGCTCAGAAACAGACCACACAGATCAGGTCTCCTGATATCTTGTTTTATGCCTATCCTCTCTAAACAGCCCAAGTTCATATTGGTCTTTTGGTTGCTGTTCAACAATACAAACTCAGAATCACAGAATCAGGTGATTCATATTTGTTTTCTCGTAGCACTGCCAGGTTTCCATCATCTTTCTTTTCTTCCTTCTTTTGAATACATTTTTCCACAGGCAAACTATCTTGATATTTTGGTTTTTTTCCCCTCCCAAAATTGAACCTCATTCTGATGTTTTCTAACAACTTGCTCATCATAACAGGTAGGGAACTGCATTATTCTCTAGGGAATCTGTTCTTCAGTTAAGACACCAATTCTGAAAAACTCATGACTGTCACAAATGTAGTGGGAATGAGAAGATATTTGACTGGCAATGGGAGTCTGAATGCAAACTAAACCTGATTTGACAATTAGGATATTCAAACACTTTTTAAACTACTGATACTCTATTTCCTGCAGTTACAGTCTGCCTATCCAAGAATATAGATTTTTCTTTTTGTTCCTCTTATACTGTTTTAGTCTATACTTGTATTTGATTAAGTAACTTTTGTTCATTGCATATACTTTATTTATTCCAATTATTTATGACAATGCTATTTTAGAGAAATGCAGGAATCTACTGGGATGAAAGATCATTAGCAGGTGTGTTTGCACTTTCCTACAATGTATGTAGAATTTGTACAGGGACTAGATAATTGTCTCAACCACACTCTTTAAAATTTCTATTTTCAAATGAGGACAGGTTGAAATGTATTTCACCTGCTCTTCTTCCTTTTGTCAATATTAATATTCCCGGCACCGTGGCTTTTTGTAGAATGCTTTTCCTAAGTAATAATCAAGTAATCCAAGTCATCATTTTCTCAAGACACAAAGATTCATCATCTTATTGCCATGATATTTACTGTCAGATTGCTTGGCTCCCAGTGTGAGGCACAGACATTTATGAGACATCCACATAAAATGATTAAATGCCAAAAGGGTTAGATTTACTACAGAAGCACTTTCATGTTGGAAGAACACTTTTCAGAAAAGCATAACAGGAAACTCTTTTGTTTACTGATGCTTATTTATAAGTCTAACATCTCTTCTTTATCTTTTAAGTGACCTGGGTGCTTTCCCGAGGTACTTTCCCAGCATCTTAGCAAACATGCTGTATGTAAAACAGTTTTTATACATGACTGATTACACCTAACTTAGGTTTCAGTGGTAAACAGTCATAAATTCTTTATTCTGAATTGCAGCTCTAACAGTTCCAGAAATTTCCATAAAGCCTCATGAAGTGATTATACCTAACATCCACCTACATGTACATTCCTGTGATCAGATGACAATAATATCTGATCACTGTTTGGTTTTTTTCATCAAAGTTCTGCTTTACCCGACTCCACCTTGAGGATCCAGAAACAGCTGCACAACTTAAACTCTGCTACACAGTTACGAAGGAAACTTTCCAATCTTATTACCAGTTACTATATTAAAATGCTTCATTATCTATAGATGAGGATTTCTATAATACAACAAGGTGAATGAATGTTTTATAAAGGGTAATAAGGGACAATAAGGAAAATAATATGTGATATATATATATCTTCAAAATGGATTTGCAGGTGTCAGATGGTTGAAGTGAGGTAGAGGGCAGAAAGAGACTATGACAACCAACTCAGTTATGAAATTCTATGACAATGCAGACTATCTGTATTGTCAAAGAGATTTTTCCATTTGGTTCCTCACAAATCAATGGCCTATAGGTATTTGTCTCACATAAGCTGAGGTTTAATAAGGCTGTTTTCTCTGAAAACCTCTTTCATCTCATCAGACTACTTTGTGCATTTTAAAGCTAGGAAATTAACACAAATATTGATTGCTGAAACTGTCAAGTAGGCTGCAATGTTGCTAAAGTTTTGTTCCATTTGGTATACTGGGTTGTTCACATTTGTCTAGACTTAAAAGACTATTTCTAATTTGACATGAGATCATAAATTAACGTATTTCTTACTTTTCCTAAGTTATAATGTATAAGTCTTTGCCCTTTTATTATTATATTTTATCCTACCTAATGGGGCTAACAAAATATGCTTTCATCTTATTTCTGAAAAGAAGGTTTAAAAGTTTTTAAAGCAAAATCCTTTCATCTCTGTATCTTTTATTATTATTATTGTTGTTGTTGTTGTTATTGTTTGTCATTGTTATTAACCACAAGTATCAGTACAGGTTAGGGGCTGACCTGCTGGAAAGGAGCTCTGAGGAAAAGGACCTGGGTGTGCTGGTGGACAGCAGGCTGACCATGAGCCAGCAGTGTGCCCTTGGGGCCAGGAAGGCCAGCTATATCCTTGGCTGCATTAAAAAGAGCGTGGCCAGCAGCTCAAGCGAGGTTCTCCTTCCCCTCTACTCTGCCCTGGTGAGGTCATATCTGGAATACTGTGTCCACTTCTGGGCTCCTCAGTTCAAGGACAGGGATCTTCTAGAGAGAGTCCAGCAGAGGGCTGCAAAGATGATTAGGGGCTGGAGCATCTCCCATATGAGGAAAGGCTGAGAGAGCTGGGACTCTTCAGCCTGGAGAAGAGAAGACTAAGGGGATCTTATCAATGTCTGTAAATACCTGAAGTGCAGAGTCCAAACGGATGGGGCTGGGCTCTTTTCACCAGCAACCAGTAACAAGAAAAAGGACAATGGGCAAAAAATTGGAACAACAAAAGTTCTATACAAACTTAGGGAAAAACTTCTTTACTGTGAGGGTGACAGAGCACTGGAAGAGGCTGTCCAGAGAGGTTGTGGAGTCTCCATCTCTGGAGATGTTCAAAATCCACCTGGACGCTTTCCTATGTAATCTGTTGTAGGGGCTCTGCTTTACCAGGGAGTTGGACTAGATGATCTCTTGACGTCCCTTCTAACCCCTACCATTCTGTGATTCTGTGATTATTATCACTACTACAAACACTGCCTGTCACAGGTAGTACATACAACAGTTTTTGTGGGAACAGGTGATTCCCACCACCAGGTGAAATGCCTTCAAAAACCTACTCTTCGCATATGTTTTGTGGTTTACCAGGCACAATATTAGTGTTTGTTGAAGTCAGAGTTAATTTAGCTGTTGTTAAACTTACCTCATCTTCAGGAACTAAAATGCCCAATACTAATCCATATTACATTGTACAGCAAAGAAAAAAACTTATTTTCTCTGCTTAGAACGAAAATACTTTGAATTGTTCTACAAGGCTTAGTCCTGGCTGTAGTTGACTCAGCAGGAGCCTGGATGCCAAGGAATTTTTTTTTTTGCCAGGCTTCCCTAAGTCAATCCTCTAAACACCAACAGATACTAAGAAAACAACTACACTAAAATGGGCATCTGTGCCACACTGGGCCAAAGGAATAGAAAAGCCAGTCAATTCAGTGATATATTTTATATCCTAACAATAAAGACATTGAGATTAATGAAGCCTAGTTTGGCTTAACTGTAATTACATTTATGAGGTATAGCATCAGCATTTAATGATAGGAACTGAAAAGGATTTCCCAGCGGTAATGTCATATTTTGCAGTTTGCTTGTTTGTTTAACTTCCTTGTTTTATAGCATTTGAAGGACACATACAAAAAATGTTGAAGCTTAAAAAGGAAAATAAGGTAAGTTTCTTGTTAGCAAAGATAATCTCATAATTGCATTATAACAAGCACTGTGTAACACCACTCAATATCCTTCTTTCTCCAATGAGAAGATCTGGAGGCTTTTGTCAAGTGTAAAGAAAAGCACTCCCTTCAAATTTGAAGCCTTTTTGGAGTGGGTAAGTGTTGAAACACCTACTTGTAATCAAGTCCTAGGAAGTTAAAATGTCTGGTCATATAAACTTTTTTTCCTTTCTCAGGTGATATGGCAAATGCAAATACAGAGATACAAGAAAGAATATAGCATCTACAAAGAATAAAGCAGTAATGGAACTGCACCATGAACCTTCCCTTACCGGTTTGGAGATTTTTCTGTTATAAAACAGCATAATTCAGCAAATAGATCCTCTTTTGGAACTTCTTCCCTGGGGCAATTCAGGCCAGCCTGAGATGCATTTCTTCTCATGGATTTTAATTATATCTGTCCTGTGGTACTAGAGAAAATCCTATCTAGATATATTGCTTTTCAGACATAGAATAATAGAGTCCGATATTCATGTGTAAATAGTCATTAATATTTCATTAACACAAAACATATTGATACTTTCCAAGTGCACTTTAATATTTTAGAATGTATCCCAACAATAGAACAATATTTAGACTAAAAATATTTTCTGCACATGGTGAGATGAGTTTCTTTTTGTTATGAGTAGCAAAATTTCTGCATAAATTGACTTAGACATTTAAGGTAGACACAGAATATTGTAAAAATGAATCTCTTATTGGAAAAAAATCAGAAAAAGTCACAAAATTAAGACCCGAGTTTAACAGTAATACAGTAGCAAAGACTTACCTACTGCCTTCTAAGTAGGGAAATCTAGGGAAGACTAGTAGTAACTTAGCCTTAATATACTATCTGCTCTGAAGTGGAGCAACCACAGCATTAAAATGTTCATTCATCTGAGTAATGTTGAAAACAATATATTCCATTTATTTTTGTGTAGATCTGACAATCTTTGTGAACTACAGATTAAATTTACATCTTCTGTTTAAAATCTGTTCTTCATAATCCACTTAAAGGAAATGGTATTGTTATAATGCATTTAAATTGACCAGTCTGTTGCATTGCATAGCTGACTGCGTATCTTGAAACTTACAGTTTTGTATGGTACACAAAAAGAGTGCTTCATGCAGATGAAGCAAATTAAACTATCTTAGTGTCTCACTGTAATTTCTCTGTCTTCTGGCTTTAAATCCGCAGTAATATAGAGAATATTTTTTTCTTATATCAGTAAGAAAGTTAACTTGATTTCTATTTTACTGTACTTCAGCAAATCAATTGAGCATTTGGAAGAGCTAGATTCTCACTCTCTTTCAAAAGAAATTTGAAGATGGATTTTTGCCTGCTTACCCAAAGGGCTTTGAAAATTTTCAGCATTTACAATATTTTATGCAACTTGCGGTGGTGTAGCTAAATAGTCCCAAACCAAAAGAGCTTGCTGAGCAACTTGTGAAACAGCCTGCCATACTTAACTAATGTGGTTTCCAGAATGGAAATAACTTCATTCATACATCAGAAATTATGTTTCCATCTCCTCTCAAACTGCACTCAGAAATCAGTTAGCTATTTTATGTTGGACAAGATTTTTATGTAAATGCAGAGTCCTCATACTTTTTTAAACAATAGAATGATTGGTGTACTCATTTCTTACCCACTCAGTGTGAGAAGACCTGATCCAAAATGCTGTTTATGGGTTAGGTAAAATAAAGGCATTAATGTTTGGCCAAGATTGTAAAGTGTTTTGAGATTTGCAGAAGACAGAGTGTGGGGCAGTGATTAGCCCCAGTTTTTAAAGGTCCCCAAAGTATATTGTTCCAATAACAGGCTGTCTGTACAGATGTCTGTACTCTTTCTTTTAGGAGTATGCCCTGGTCTTGCAGAGTTTGCTAAACATGAATGTTTTACTGAATTCAGCTGAGTTTTGAAATAGAATGACATGGGATGTTATGTCACCATCGGTTTATTACTGAGTCATAAAAATGAGGCATTAATACACCATAAAGCATTTTTGTCTGCCTGCTTGTTGAAAAGCCTAATTTCACTTCCTGTCTCCTTCACAGGAACAATTAATCCAACTTCAACAAGGTCTTCACCTAGCTTTATACCAGAAGAACCAAGCCTCTGAAAGAACCATCATAAATCTAAGCCATATGTCTTGATTAAATAGTTAATAATTGCTTATGTGCTCAGAGTACTTTCAGCCTGATTTTGCATGAAGGTAAATTTTAATATTTTTATATCCTAAGCTCTATATTGTATTCTCAAGCTTTAAGGAAATGTTTATGCTGTACTGATATATTATATTTCCTAAAAGGTTGCAAAAATTCAAGGAGGAGAGTAATGTTATCATCTATTTTTGTTGTGGCCTCGAAGTACCAGAAAGAGCCTTGAACTGCTCTTCTATTCTCCTCTTTTCCTTCCAATAACTGTTACTGCTTGGTAAGGAGTCATTCACTTTTTTCCTTCTTAGATGCTTTAATTTCCATCACATCTAAACAATTCTCGGACATGAATTAATCTCTATTCTTGCAGGAGGATATATTATTCCATTATACACGGATGAGGCAACTAAAGCACAGCTACGTTACATAAATTGTAAAAGGTATAAGGCAGGATGAAAAAGAAACTTACACTCATTTTCCAGGTATATCAAAAGTTATAAACAGATTTCAGAATCATTTAAAGAAATGCAATGGGCAGTGTTGTGTAAGAGACTATAAGAGAACTCCAGCATAATCCTTTCCTTAACACCTATGATCCTGCTGAGTCTCATTCTGTTATCTTAACAACAAATTTATTTTTCCTAGACAAACCAAAACCATGGGCAATTTGAGACTCTCAGTTGCAATAATTATTATCAATATTTCACTAGAAACATACACTATGTTTTATACCTGATTAGGATTAATTAAAATCTGATTTTCTTTCATATAAGATGCTGGAGTTGCAATAAGAAACCTGTCAATTCAAAAATCAGTAAACTCTCCAAGAAAAAGGATTAAAGACACAGAAGTAAGAATGAGAACACCACTTTTTTAGCATTGAGTTTAATCGAATACTTTTGCATATTGGAAAGTTATGTGTTTGGAAAATGTAAAATTGATGAATATAAGATTGTTGAGTAATTTTTAGAGAAGATGAAGGAATTTTTTCTTTTAAATCCCTGGTTCCCAATGTTAACTTGTCTTTTGATATTGTCCAGTCAGAATTTATTTAGTTGAAGCCCAGAAGTTTGCTGAAATTGTTCTATTGCTTTTCAGAGTTTCCACACAGGATTTGCCCACAGTACAGGGATGTCCTCAGAAAGATAGACCCAGGTCATGTTGCAGCCAGAAGTAATAGCTTTACTATCTCCTAGCAACTATGGTGCAGATATTTTGTACCTACAGGGGACTCAGTAGTGCAGAGTTACACAGAGGCTGAATGAATACTCCCAGTTTCTCAGTATCTTGTTCACATGTGTATTGACAGCTAATATTTTGTTAATATTGTTTTCCTGTGGTTGGAAAAAGAAATTATGAAGTATTATACCTTTAAGAGACCCTGGCATGAAACAGTTTTAATCAGTTGTTACCATACAGAACCATAATCAATTCCAGCAAAGGGGCTGGGGGAAGACTGCTTAACTCTGATTATACACTGTAACCTGTCCTTGTGTTTATGGTTTTCTACAAAGAATTGCTATGGTATTTTGGTCTTGTTTATGAAAAGCTATGACTGCTAGATTTTAGTTATTTCTAGGATGCACTCAGTAGGAAGAAGGTATGGTTGGTTTGAAGAACTCTGGTTTTAATCAAATTAATTTTCTAACTGAGATATTGTAAACATGCATTCTTTGAATCAAAGCACAAATATCACCACATTTTACTGAAAACAGTATTCTCTTTTCAGTAAGTTAGATAATTAAATTAATGTTATTATGAAAATAGTTCAATTAAAACTTCTGCATAAAAATCTAGCCGAAAGAGATTTGTCCAGTGCCATGACCAGGAAAGGAAATCAGTCTTTTGGAAGTTGTCTGCTTTTAAAGGAAGATAAATATATGAAGTAGTAAGTGCTCTAACAATATACCTTGGAAAATCTTGCTTAATGCTACTGCTTCACAGACACACATTTTCATCAGCCTGTGGTCCTATGCAGATTCTAAACAAAAGCAGAACATCTGTTCCCCAAGAATCGGAAGAAAGTATCTGGATTAAACACATTTACTTCAACTGACAATAAGTATTCCTTAGAGAGGAGGTTACAAGCATTGATTTGCTGAGGTCCTTTGAATACAGGTGGTGAAAAATACTCTGGCTTGTCATATGTACTGACATCTCATTGCTGTCTAAAGTTGCTAAGCAAACATCAGTAAAACATGTATAAGGTAACAGAAGAAATTTTCCCCACTTGCACATTTGAATGAGTACGGAATCCATTTTAAAAAAACACATAAAATGTAAAAATAAATCATATCTTCAGCTTGTAAGTTAGGGTGCCACCGTTTATTAAAATAAAGAAAATGCCAATGAATTTGCAGATGAATTGTGATCACTGGTATATATAAAAAACTAGGAGATACTGGCAAAATATGCTAAAATCATATTCTGTTTTCAAATAGAGGTATGTATCTGCAATGTAAACTGAGAATAAAAGTACAGGGATGTGTGGGCATAATTTAGTCCTGTAGTACAAGCATAATATATACATAAAAGCTGCACATTTGTAATATATGAATCTAATATACCATTGTAGTCTACAGTTTCACTGAAACAATCTTAAATGCTGTTCCACTTGCCTCATTCTCAAAGGCACCAGGAAGCAAAAAGGAAAAGAATGAGCAAAAATGACAGAGGAGAACTGAAAAATCTAAATGCATTTCATTTCACAGCACTGCCTGTATCTCTTATGGACAAATTGGCTCTGAATGTAAGGTCATATGTTCAGCTGCTGTAAATCTGAGCAAGTCACTGAAGGCAGAGGAGGAGAATTTACACCATGGAGAATCTCATGTTCAGCTAACTGATAACCAACATCCCAGGTCCTTTTCCGCCAGGCAGCTTTCCATAAGCCTGTAGTGTTGTATGGGGCTGTTTTGACCCAAGTGCAGGACCCGGCACTTGGCCTTGTTGAACCTCATACAGCTGGTTGCAGCCCATTAATCCAACCTGTCCATGTCCCTCTGTAAAGCCTTCCTACCCTCAAGCAAATCAACACTTCCACCCAGCTTGGTGTCACCTGCGAATTTACTGAGGGTGCACTCAAACCCTTCATCCAGATCATTGATAAAGATGTTAAACAG
>NW_010293412.1:20507-32191 GCF_000700745.2 Antrostomus carolinensis
TTTTCCCTCATCCACTAAACAGGTAAACTTGTCATAGAATGTCTAATTGGCTAACCACATCTCTTAACCATTACCTCCTGGATCATGGGAGCTTCATTCTGTTCCCCATCCCTGGCTTCTGGCTCAGTGGGCTGGATACCCAGAGAGCAGCTGACCTTACTATTAAAGACTGAGGCAAAGAAGGCGTTAAGTACCTCAGCCTTATCCTCATCCCTTGTCATTATTGTTCCCTCTGCATCCGGTGAAGGATGAAGATCCTCCTTGGCTTTCCTCTTGTTGTTGATATATTTATAGAAACAATTTTTTTTATCCTTTACAGATTTGGCTAAATTAAGTTCTAGTTGGGTTTGAACCCTTCTGATTTTTTCTCTGCAAGACCTCACTTCATCCTTGTAGTCCTCCTGAGATGCCTGCCCATTCTCCCAAAGCTCATAGACTTTCCTCCTTATTCTGAGATCCACCCAAGTCAGTGATGGGTCCATCTTGGAGCCAGCTGGCATTGGCTCTGTCAGACACAGGTGAAGTTTCTGGCATCTTCTCACAGAAGCCACCCCAATGCTCCCACACTACCAAAAACCTGGCCACACAAACCAAATACTGTCTGATAGACTGAAATGAGGTCCAAAAGAGTTCTTTGCATCCCAGTAAGTGCCTCAGTCAGTTAGTTTCTGCTAGAGCTCATCCTCTTACTTACTTAGCTTAATTTTCGACTGAGTGACAAAAGGTCTGGCTGAAAAACCATGTCTGAATTAAGGAGCAGCTCGGTAGAGAAAACTGCAGGTAAATGTCCTATGTCTTGTGTTCCTTGACCAGTGCATTCACCCACTTTTCAGTGGTAAGGCAATTGGGTTTGGCTCCAATGTCATCATGACCCTTCTCACTTTTAGGAGCTGCATCTGATTGAATTATAAATAAAAAGTACTTCCTCTGAGGAGCCAAACATTTCTTAGCATCAACAGGGCAGCATCCCTAATGTTTCTACCCTCAATGGAGGATGATTAAAGGTGATAAAATACATGCTATGATTTCAGGCTTTCTTGGTGATCAGGGGAAAGTTTCCACAAAAACAAAATTTGCTGCCTTTAAGCATTTATATTTTTTTTTCCCTTCACCGTCAGTAAAAAAGGAGGAGCTAAACCTCTCAGGCTATGTTTTGTAATTATAGTGAAACTTTTATGTCATCACTCATGGGGAATGGTGCTTAGTGCAGTAGGACCAGCTGCTTGGATGAAACATACTGTCTGTGGGTTAAGGGTCTTGTACACATAGCCTTGAGAACAGCAGGAGGTGGCGGGGTAGAACTTAAACTTTTCCAGTCTCATTTTTCTGTCTGTTTTGTCATTCTCCTGGGGGTACTCTTAGACACCCTAGAATTAATTTTTAATTGCTAATTATGATAGTTTCATCTTTATAAAATCTTAATGGAAAGTAGAGTGAGATATATATTTATTTTAATAATATTAAACATTGTTTAAAGAATAATGCAGAATTTTTGTCCAAAAAATCCCAACCTACTCTAGTTATCATGCAGTGTAATATCCCCATCCCCTCAATCAGATAATTTTAACTGTTGTATACAAAAAATAAAAATCACATTGAAATAATCCTCTGGGGAAAAAAAAGTTAAGTTAAGCTAAGAAGCAGCTATTAGAGATGGTCAAAAGTATCAACTTATCTGAGGAATTCTTTACAAGATGCTTCTTTATAAGATACCCAAGATGTAAAATAAGTTCTTTTTACACTGCTCAGTAATTTATGTGGCCTATACCTACACATTCAGGTGCACACAAAGGAAAATTGTAAATTTCGCAATGACAAGAGTTTGACCCAACACTGCATAAAAACGCAATTCTGCCCACTGTAAGTCAGCTGTCACATTACCATAGACATTACAGTAACTTTGTGAAGCTGTACTACATGTAAGAACATAAATATGTTCCTTTGCAAAGTAAAATAAAGGAAAGTAGGTCAAATAAAGAGACATATTTTCAGTAGTACTCCAGTCAAAATCCATGTCTCATGTTTCACTGAAGAAAAATTGCCATTTCATAACTCATTCTCATTGGGTTTTTCCAATAAAATATTTGTTATAACAATTCCTTTCTTTTTCTCTCCTCACCTTTTCAGCTTGAGAATTATTACCACTTCTGACTCCACCTTAAAACTCATTTTTCCTCTGATTTTTCCAAAGCATTAAATTCTTACATCCTACGACATTAGCGGGAAACTTCTCTACCTCCTGCCAACAGATTTTAACTATATATTAATTGTTGCAACAGATCTCCACAATGGCAGAGACAGAGCTTAAACTAAGCCAACCCCTCACTTCAACTGCACTTTCCCTGAAGAAAAGTTAAAAATTAGGGTAGAAAAGACAAAATAAAACAATTTAAGTTTGCTGAGAAACATATACAATGTAGCATCTATCACCAGTCTGAACCATCAAAATGGTAATGCAGGCACCGCTATATCTGTAATATCTGTAGACAATTAAAAAGTTAATTAAGACACATCAGTGCTGTTAAACCACAAGTGAATGGATTGCATCAGCTGTGTGTATTTTGCTGATGGAAGTTGTGAGATGTACCTTTTTTAATTACTATTATCTTTGTTTGATGTCCTGCTTTTTCAAACAGGTAGTTAGGTCTGATTTTAAATGAGAGAAATTAAAGTAAAAGTCACAAGTATTCAAGTAGATCAAGACTCTTAACCATGAAAGTTAAAGGACATCCTTTGTTTACATGAAATCTGAATCTTTTTGCACAGACTACATACAAAATCACCAAAATGGCAACAACCCAACTGATTCTCAAAGTGAAACTGTAAAATGAGAATATTTCTCAAGATGGTGTAGGAACTGTAAGGGTTTTGAAGAACCATTTAGTATTGTAAAGTCATCCAGACTTAGAGAACAAATAAATGTAACTTCCCATGAGACCTATAAGTAGCGACCAGTGTATAGCAAGTTTGATTCGGATGTCACTTACACTGGTATAATAGCAATTCCACAGGTTGTGTGTAAATTTCATGTTTTTATAAAAATAAAACTGGGTAGCAATTAAAATATAATCTTGCTAAATTAATAGGTTATTTTTCTGGTCTTTTCTCACTTTTAATCAGTAAATCTCACCATGAATCTACTTGTTCCAGGCTTTGTAAGTAACCGATTATGGAAGCCAAAATTTGAACAGAATTTAGGTCATAAACTGGTATTTTTAAGAGCTAGATGCCTATTGTGTCAAGTAAAATATACTTTTAGTTTGATCTGAAGGACAATTCTACCTACTTTCTACTACCCACTTTCTAATCATGAGGTCCACTGACTGTGTACAATAAATGTAAACAAGCTGATGATCCAAAAGCTATTAGAAGGAAAGACACAGAGACTGTTAATTCACTATTGCCTGAACTGACAAGTTGATATTTTTATCTTTGTTCATCAGACAAGCATTATTGGTAGTTCTCATCTTTTTTGAGGGAGTAAAGAAACTTCATATTTCTATTTGTACCCTATATTTCATATACAATATTGGTTTAATACTTAATGCCTTTTTCTGAATTCAAACTGTTAAAGACCTTGCATGCTCACATCAGTTTACAGATAGGAAGCAGAAAGGATCACCTTCAACTGCAATGTTAATGTATTTTCCAGCCTATCACTCAGGTCACAGAAAGCAATAAATTCAATAAAAATAACATATCATTTCTGTATCATATGATCTGAACTTGTATCCTGTCAAATGACTGAAAGAGATCCTGGAATGTCATGTTTTGACCCTTCAATTAATGTGAATGTGTCTTTGAATATTTTCAAGTACTGACAGGAGACTTAAGTTAGAAAAGTACTGTGAATGACAGTTGTTGGTCTTTACCCATTACATTCATGAGTGTTACACCAATTGCCTGAGGATCATTTAGGTATTCTTAAATGAAAGCTATGCCCCAGGGCCATGTTTGATGTCAGTACTTTGATCAGCAAGTAGAACTGAAAATAGAGCATTTCTCTGAACAGATGTGTTTTCAAATAGTCCTTTAAGTATAAGATGTCTGTAACTTTGTACTTGGTCTTTGTACAAGTATTATTCCCCTCATTTTTACAGGTAAGGCCATTAAGAAGAGTTCTGTTTATCCTACAGCTGGTTCAGTTTGCTTTTTTAATGAGTAAGGAAGCAATTTAGATATTCCAGTGACACAGTATGCACCATTTAAAAAAAAAATATCAGATTATTATTATTTCTCCCTCCAGTAGTTTCAAAAATAAAATTACATTTAGAACAAGCTCTTAATAAGTATATGATGCATTTTAGTCTTAACTACTCTAACCACTCAGTAGTTAACTTGTATATCAATTAAATCTTTTACTGGTACTGTTGTGGTATTAAATTAGTAACAGGCAAATTGATGTATACAAAGACACTGTGGTGGTTTGGGTGGATTCACCCTTTTGCTTGCACCTTGCAGCCAAACACAGCCTGCCCTCTCACCCTCCCCCTCCCTAGCCCAGGGACTAGGGGAGAGAATTGGAAAGAAAAGGGCAAGGAAACTCACTGGTTGAGATAAAAATTATTTACTAATTAAAATAAAATGATAATGATAACAACAGTGATAACAGAATATACAAAGGAGTGATGCACAGTGCTCACTGCCCGCTGACCGGTGCCCAGCCTGTGCCAGCCAGTGATCCCAGAGCTGAGACAGTCCCGAAACCAAAACCCTGGAAGAGCGAGCCCAAACAATCCCTGAGAGAATACCCCTGTCTTCCGGTCAGCCCTGGTTAATATACTAACGTGACAGGATATGATATGGAATATTTCATTGGCACATTCAAATGTCAATTTTGGGTTTTGCTATTCACTACGCTTCTCCCTCCCAGTCCTAATGCAGTTGTGAACCAGCCAAACACGTTGACCTTGAGCTCCAGCAGCAAGTAACACCAATACTGTTATCAACGTCCTTCTCATAACAAGCCTGAGCTGAAACACTGAAACTAAAATACAGCTATTCTAATTACTAAGAAGAAAATTAACTCTATCCTAGGAAAACCAGGACAGACACATATTCACTGAACCTCCTGTTCCTGTACTATCATTCACCTAGATCAATTTTGTCTCGAAAATGGCCAGAACATCAGCATCTACGTAAATAAATATAAAATCTAAGACGAAGTCTTTATTTATTTTAAAACTTGCTGTAATTGCGGAGTTGCTCAGGCAACACTCAGAGAAGATGTACTTTTCAAGACTGACTGCCCATCTTATGCAATAACAAGTTCTAATACATACGTATTTAAAAAACAACTGGTTCTGAGTGTTTCAAAAAGTATTTTCAGTCACTTCTTTGGACTCTGATTTTGTAAGCCTACCACTTAAAAAAAGTAGTAGTCCCTGGAAATTTTTGAAACATTTTTACTTTTACCTACAATATTAAATGGGATCAGGAAGAAAGCATTCTGAGTTTATACACCTTTATCTAATACCTCGCTCATGCTGTTGTATGTACATATATATATATTTCTTGGAGAATATTCACAAACTATATATCTGGTACCTTTATTTACAGTACAAAAATGATGACAGAAACTGGGTACGGTGGAAATTATTAAAGAAATAACATTTTTTAACAATCTGTCTGTCATATTTTGGGTGTGCTAAAGACCTCTGCTGGGAAGTTACAAATACTTAGGAGATATAAAATAAAATAGTAACAGAGAAGACAATGTGCATTTGTTTTTCTTCCTGCTCTGCTTTGTCTCTACCATGCAACCATGGGAACACTCATGATTCAGCTCATTCTGACCTAAACTTTGTATTTTCACACAGTTTTGACATCCACAAACTTAAAAATTTCATTCCACCAGATTCCCATCACTATCTTATTCAAGCTTTTTTCCTTCTTGAATGTCTATACTTATCAAATCTCTGTCATATGGATTCTAGTAGTTTAGTAATATTTTTGTCATTATTTTTGTTAAGCCTGAACACACAGATACTTCCCAGAAGAAAGAGGAATAATTCTAATGTAAAAGCCTTATGTGCATCCATGACTATCTGTGGCAATGATGTCTGAAAATACATGAAACTGTAAAGAAGAGACTTAATGAGGGTAACACAGAACAAAAGAATTCTTGATGAAGATAACACAAAAACAAAGAACTGCCATTTCTGTGTGTTGCTATAACATACGTGTGAAATAGTTAACCTATGTTAAATACTACACTAGTTTACTTTGATCATGAAACCTCAATAAAATTGATAATAGGTTTTCTGTAATGCAGGGTTATACACAGGGATTTTGGATTTTAGAGTCTTAATGACAAACAAGATAAACATTTATTTTAAATGAAAAATCAGACTTTTAGTCTTTGATATTCTTGCTACTTTCAGTGATTTTATTGTACATTAAGAAGAATTTTATCTGTAGCTGAAAACCTGTTTGGATAGAAGCAGTTTTGTGTTCTTAACTAAAGTGGAATAATATAGGAGGAAATGTCATGAGCATCAAACTAATTTCTTCACAAAGTTAAAGATCCTGGCAGATTGAGAAATCATCACCATTAATGTGATTGGAGCATCTGCAGACAAATCCAGATCTAGTCCAATGTCTGTAGATGTAAATTCTTACTCATAGAAAATTCATTACATTGTCTTCTGAATTTTAATGGGAAGTAATTGAAATAGTTTATCATTTGCAATGTTTTATTTGTTTGCTTTCCCTTTGTGCATAAATTTTATTCTGTAGTTACAAAAAAATAAATAAATCTATGATCATCTCTGGCAACTTTAAAAAGGACAGCTATCCTAACACATATTGAGAGCTAATTCAGAGTTCTCTGCAATCAGGAGAGAAGAGAACATGGTGCCTCGATGAAGACCCAGAGGAATTGTCAAATATCAGTCTAATTTAGGCACTCAGATACTAACATAATGACAAAATATTGTAATCAGAGTAGTTAACTTTGTCTTCTACGGAACAGTACATACAAAACAACAATGTGTCTACTACTTAACCATTTCCAAGGACCTAAAGAGTCAGGAACAGAATTTTATTTTTAAATAACCATACATCCTAAACTGTTGCAATCCAACCGCTCACTGTATGACTGTCCACACTAAATGTCACTGGTGTGCCTGTGTGAAACTCTTTTGATGTCCTTTGAAAACCTGGTGAAACCCAAGTCACAGAATCACAGAATGATAGGGGTTGGAAGGGCCCTCTGGAGATCATCTAGTCCAACCCCCCTGCCAAAGCAGGTTCACTTAGAGCAAGTTGCACAGGACTGCATCCAGGCAGGTTTTCAATATCTCCAGAGAAGGAGACTCTACAACCTCTCTCGGTAGCCTGTTTCAGTGCTGTGTCAGCCTCACAGGAAAGTTTTTCCTCATGTTTAAGTGGAACCCGCTGTGTTACAGCTTTTGCGCATTGCCCCTTGTCCTATCACTGGCCACCACCAAAAGGGTCTGGCCCCATCCTCTTGACACCCACCCTTTAGATATTTATAAACATTAATAAGGACCCCTCTCAGTGAGCACAACAGTTGTTCAGAAAAGAGTCAAAGTGAAAATTTCTGGAACTGTGACCTTGCAAGCTGCTCAAACTTCTGCCCTTTGACTGGTCTTTCAGAAAAATGGATAAATCCAATACAACTTTGTACAGTGAGGCCAGTGGCATTGCCCAGTGTTAAACTTCCAGGATTTGTCACCGCTAAAATGGGAAATAAACTATGTTGCAAATAACACCTTCACACAGCACAGAAGTTTTTTCAGAGAGGAGCAGTAAGAACAATCAAAGGAAACAATGCTAGCAAAAGGAAACAGTACAATTTATTTAGCACAATAGTGTTAAAAAAGATGCAACAAAATCCAGCATTTAGAACTAGAAACTAACAACATTCAGATTAGCAATAAAACAAAAGAAATGTGTGAGCCCAATTAAATGGTAAAATAGTAAGTTTATGAAAGATAAATCTATTTTCCCCTCAAAATTTAAAAATCAAAATCAGAATAAAGTTTATGCAAGAAGTACTTCTATTAGGGTGTCAGAAGATGGATTCTTTGTTTACAAGTTCGCTGTGTTTCAATGACACTGTTGGATTCAAAACAAGAATCTAATTCAGAAAAGCAGAAGAGCCTGCACTGTGTAGGTCAGATTATTTAATCTTAGTAACACTTTAATTCTTAATATTTATTGACCTTGGCAGCCAGAGGCTATTCCACAAGCTCCTATTTCCCTTCCCGTATGCACTGGATGTTAACTGTCCTGCTGTAGTGCAGCACAGCCAAGGTGTGCTTGTGCATATAAGCCTGCAGTTACCTTGGTAACTCCCCCAAAACTGGCTCTGAATTGGTTCTAAAATCTGACATGAGATCATGCCCAAAGATGTTGAGTTTATTTTGTATTTCTTTCCCAAAATAATGTTTTTAGATACTTGCATTTAATCCAGCTCTGGAAGTACTATACCAAGTAGCAGCAATAATAATAGTGCCCAAAACATGTAGTTTTCACTACACAAATATATTTAATGGATGCTTAGGGAAAGTTACTGTTGACTCTATGAAACAATACAAGTTTGCAAATATGTTTCCATGTTTTCACTTCTACAATACACACTACTTTGTTTCTTTTCCATTCTCTATTTTATCTTTGTTTCTGTGCCTTTGCGTTTGTATGTGTCAGAACATTAATTGTTGCATTTTGAAGGTTTTGAATAGATTGTGAATGAGACTAAAGTAGACAAAGGAAAAACACAGTTAACATTGGAAACTCAGAAAGGAAGTCAAAAACCAACAGCTCCTATCTTATTTGGAGGAACAGTATAAAATTTGCATAAAATTTGCATAAAATTTGCCAAACCTCAATGATGCATAATATTTACATTTTGTTTAAAGCTGAAGGACTTTAAAAAATCATTTAGACTTAGTTTTACATTTTCTTGTATAAAATGCAGAAACCTCCACACTCTTCTGATACATTGTAAAAAACAATGAAACAGGAAAGATGCAATATACCAGATCAATTCAACTTCCCAACAGTGGAACAATCTGAAAGCGATTCCAATTACTACTATGGTTGAAGAACTATTTATTATGATGAAGAGCTACTTTAACATCAACAAATGCACCTTCAAACTTCTGTGTAGTATTTATAAAACTGAAACAACATTTCAAGACAAAACTTCATTAACAGATAGAAATGTGTGTAAGTAAGTTCCCATGAACTAGACATTATTAGACTGATGGGAAACAACACAAGAAAGTGTCCTTTGGAATATATGAGTATTTATTGACTGCCTTAATTTAGTCCTAGCATTTTTCTGTCATGCCAGGCTATGAGTTATTAATCTCTTTTGTTACACATTGCTACCCAAAAAAGGTACTAGGAAAACGGAAAAAAAAAAAAACTAGAGAAATTGCAAAGGAAATGAAACTGTCAAAAAGGCTGGAGGTAAATCCTGTGATGAGAGACTGAGGGAGCTGAATTTATATAATTTAGAATGGTGAATACTAAAGGGATATTATGTGTTTTCAACAGTCTACAAATGCCCTCACAGTGACAGCTTATGTGATAAAAGTCTCAGTCACAGTGTCATGAAATGACAGATGAAGTACAATATCTTGAGGCTGAGGAACGTTTAGACAGATATTAGGAAAAAGTTATTAAAAGTGTAAGTAATTGAATAATGGTGTAGTCTATAGTACAAAGAGGGATTGTGGCAGTTTTACTACACACATTTGAGGACAGCTTAGTTTAGAAATTATAGGAACAATGAATGAAATAAGCTTCAAAAATATAGATGCCAAACTAAATTAAAGCCTTTCTTTTTGACCCTGAAGTATTATTGATTTGGAGCTAAATATATACTCCCTAAAACACACCTTAAGTATAAGTTAACAACCAATAATATAAAATTAATTTTAATATATTAATGTTTAATATATTAAATAATTGTATCTTTCTTCTCCTTCTCAATGATGTAAAATCATGATTCAAGATCAGTACATAAACAAGAAATAGCACAGATAGGAGTATCTGAGGTTTTTAGCAATTGATAAAAGAAAGAAAAAAGTGCTGTAATTAAAGACTGAAATCAACCACCAGAAGAGAAAAAATTTGCTACCAAAGCTAAATTACTTTTACTTCACAGAAAAGATAAATTTGACAAGCTGGTAAATCTAATCATAAAACACAATTATATTAGGATTTATCTTGTACTATTTGACTGGAACTACAAAAGTATAACCTCTGTAAAATGAATACAGATTGAATGGACCTCAAGACTGAATCATCAGTCCCCTGAGATGTTGATGTATCCTTCATATCAGCTCTAAGATCCTTTGGCTCATGCTGAACAAAGCTTACATTTCCATTTTCATTTCCTTTACCCTTGCCCTGTACCTAAAAGCTTTCACACTCCAGAGCCATCATTTTATATCACCTTATATCACTTTATGCCATTTTTTCATAAAAAGACAGATAAAAGATATAAAAGATATTCAACTATCTCATTGACCTTAAGAATACTTTTCAAAAGTTTTATATTTAGAGATCAATAACTTAGCAGAGAAAATATATCAGATGTTTGAAGTCATATTATTAATAGTTATTTTATTTATACAATAAAAAAACTTTTGTATTGGTTATTACTCATAACAAGCAACAGAGATCCACCCTAATTTACAGATTTACTTCTCATATCAGGCCGTGCTGATGGCATCTAATCATATTTTATTGTAGGGCATAGTTATAGCAATTTAGAGTACTCTGAGTAATACAGTTAAAGTAAGTTAACGTTCACGCGCAGACCTAATCAGGGATATTTTCTCAAACAAGGGTGATTTCTTTAATGATTTACAACAACAAATGTTGTCCTTATCTTCAAGAAGGGTAACAGGGTAGACCCTGGTAACTACAGGCCTGTAAGTCTCTCTTCTGTGCCTGGCAAAATTAAGGAGAAGATTATTCTGGGAGTTATCAAAAAACACCTGGAAGTCAATGCAGTCATTTTTTCTAGCCAACATGGGTTCATGATAGGAAAGTCCTGCTTAACAAACCTAATTTCTTTCTATGCTGAGGTTACCCACCTAGCTGACCAAGGGAAAACGGTTGATGTAATATTTTTGGACTTCAGTAAAGCCTTCTCTCACAGTATCCTCCTGGATAAAATGTCCAGCAAACAGCTGAATAAATACATACTGCTATGGGTGAGCAATTGGCTGGTTGTTCGGGCTCAAAGGGTTCTAGTCAATGGGGTTACATCAGGCTGGCAACTGGTCACTAGTGGGGTCCTACAGGGATCCATCCTGGGGCCTGTGCTCTTTAATGTCTTCATCAATGACTTGGCTATAGGACTTGAAGGACTGCTAGCTAAGTTCACCGATGACACCAAATTGAGAGGAGCTGTGGACACCCTCGAGGGCAGAGAGGCCCTGCAGGGAGATCCAGATGAACTAGAGAGCTGGGCAATCACCAGCTGTATGAATTTTAATAAGGGCAAGTGCTGGAATTTGCAGCTGGGACATGGCAACCCTGGACACTGTATTAGGTTTGCATGGCAAGGTTTTGGTAGCAGGAGGCGGGGCACAGGGGTGGCTTCTGTGAGAGAAGCTTCCCCAATGTCTGACACAGCCAGTGCCAGCCAGTTACAAGATGGAGGCATTGCTGGCCAAGGCTGAGCCAATCAGTAACGC
>NW_010293413.1:0-3832 GCF_000700745.2 Antrostomus carolinensis
CTCGTCACTGGTTTCCACTGGGACTTTGAGCTTCTAACCACAACTCTTTGAGTGTGACCATCCAGCCAGTTCCTTATCCACCGAGTGGTCCATCCATCAAACCCACATGTTTCCAATTTAGAGACAAGGATGTCATGTGGGACAATGTCAAACGCCTTGCACAAGTCCAGGTAGATGACATCAGTTGCTTTATCCTTATCCACCAATGTTGCAACCCCATCATAAAAGGCCAGCAGATTGGTCAGGCATGATTTTCCCTTGGTGAAAATTTTCCCATGCTTGTTGTCACCAATCACCTTCTCATTCTCCATCTGCCTTAGCATAGTTTCTTGGAGTATCTGCTCCATGATCCTTCTTGGCACTGAGGTGAGACTCAGTGGCCTGTAGATCTCTGGGTCTTCCTTATTTCCCTTTTTAAAAATGAGTGTGATGTTCCCCTTTTTCCAGTCTGCAGGAACTTCACCAGACTGCCAGGACTTCTCACATATTATGGATAGTGACTTTGCAACTTCATCTGTCAGTTCCCTCAGGACCCGTGGATGTAAAATTCTAATGGTCCAGAAAGAAAAGAGGGGCAGCAACAGAAGACTGTGGATTGGATCACAAAGAGATATTTTGATGGTTGGTTAAGCTTTGAACAGAAGTCTCATGTAAAATGATCAGAATCAGTAGATTATGCAATATAAGAGTTTGGTATAGAATTGTCTTTCTGGTGCTTCTGAGAAAGCAATGGTGCAACTTTTGATATTGTCTGGTTGTTATTAGCGAGTACCAAACTCGGAATTGATAGAAACTTATCCCTCTTCTCACAAAAGAATCTTCTTTGCTCTATACCAAAAGAAAAGTAATACTCTAAGAAGTTAAAGCTAACATCTTAGACAAACATAATTAATATAATTTTTTCCATAGAATCTTAGAACACCAGGTTGGAAGCGATCTCAAGGATTATCTGGTCCAATCTTTCTTGGCAAAAGCACAGTCTAGACAAGATAGCTCAGCACCCTGTCCACCTGAATCTTAAAAATGACCAATGTTGGGGAATCCACCACTTCCCTGGGGAGATTATTCCAATGGCTGATTGTTCTCATTGTGAAATATTGTCCTCTTGCATCCAATCGGAATCTCCCCAAGTGGAACTTGCACCCTACTATTTGTAATAGTCATCTGTATATTATGCAATCTGCAATCATCAGCTGCAAATTGTTCACTGAATTATTTAAGAAATGCAGAACTTTTTCTTTGTGAGAAGAAATTTGGAAGGAATTATGCCTTGTATTTAATTTATTTGAATGTTAACTTCTAGTTTGTCAAATAATATATCTTTAGTTTTAAACTGATTGATCTGCCATCCTTCATTGATAATCCAAGGAGATACTTTCACAATATTCTCATACTGTGAAAATTTAATTAATTCCCAGACTAATGATAAACAAGTTTAACTTCTATGCTAGAACTGCATGACTATAGTCCAGCTTGGACTAATTAGCACACTGTGTTGCTTCTGACATGTCCACCTGACATGTCTACTAATTTACCTAAATATAGTTTGTGTTGCTTTATGCTGCATAGACTTCTCTATGTTTAATGAGTAGAAGTTTCAATTTTTGTGCATCAGTTACATGTAAACATCTATTTAAACATCTATGTAAACATCTATTTATTAGTTACATGTAAACATTGAATCGTTGAATTTGCCTTACGAATGATAATACAACTCTTCAAAATTATCATAAAAACCCTCTTATGTTACATATCAGCTGCCTTTATCTCTTCATCCTGTTATTCTGTCTCATGAAAGAAGCCTATGGAACTATGCTTTTTGGCTCCCAAATCTCTGCTCAAACTTTTTTTGAAGATAAATGAAATCTGAGAGGAACTGAGAGCTATAAGCTAGAAACACATGAGAGAATCCTACAGACAATGTATGGAAACAGTATTCCTTCTGGGAGAGGAAGAAAGAGTGGAATTACTTTCTTTCCTTTTCTGAGAATAATTTTGCATCTCTTTGATGGCACTCCCTGTTTTTATATCCAGGAAAATGTATTTCATTCTCTGTCATGAAACATTCTTTAAGAACAAATTTTATTCTTGGAAATCATCATAAACCCTGAATCCCTGGTGTAAGCAATAAACAAAACTTGCCTCACATCTTTGTCATCTGTCAAATATATTTTGGATTGTGTTGTGTACTTATAAGCTCAGAGGTTGAGAGGGTTTCAGGACAGTGAAGGATATATCTGCTCAATGTGAGAACTACAACTAATGATGATTTTTCTATTTAGAAAAAAAAATCTATTCTCTCAATAGGCTTAAAATACTTAAAGCAAAAGAGAGACATAAGGACATTAATTTTCATGCATATTAATGTTAAATTTAAGTACAGATTCTAATTATTAAAATCCATATCAATAGATAGTCCTATAGAGCAACAATGCCAGTTAACAACTGTGCCCTACTGCAAAATTACATCCCCTTAATATTCTTGTCTATTGATCATATGAGATGTTCCACTTACCACAAAAAGCAGAAAAAAATAGAACAGCCTAGATTTATGACTGTATTTTTAAACAAGTATTTTATCTCAATTGATATAGAATAAAGGAAACTTTCCCATAAAGAGCTGCTCTTTATAAGTCATTCAAAACATTACGGAATATCCTACCATGTTTTGCCTGCATTTTATGCTCTTTGCCCAGAAGGAGGAATAGGTTATAATTAAAATTGAAATAATGCTTTAGGAACTATGTGCTCAGCTTCTTTTAGGTGGATAGTAAGTAATACAGATATTTCAGTCAGCTCACATAGTTTAATCACTGCTGTTCAGACAGAGAGGAATACCATATCTTCCTTCAGGTCCTAGTCCTTGACCACATGTAGGTTCAGCTGAGACATAATTAATCAGTTACATAAGCATTTTTCAACTCTAGCATTTCTTACATTGACATCAAAGGCAATTTACATTAATGTCTCTCATTTTTCAAAGTTTAGTAGAATTCAGGAATTAGCATATTGAGCTTTGATGCTTTTGAACATAGTGGGTTGCTGATTTAATCCTGTAGCTCTGAGTAAAAAGAGAAATAATGAATATTTGACTTGCTGAGGAGTAGAGCAAACCAGAAGCTTGGTATTTTAGACTGCTAATTTTTATATTCTTCAGCCACAATGGAGCACAAAATCCACTTAAATCTCTTCCCATAAAATCTTGTAATATCTTGGGACCTGTAGTAACTTGTGATAGGCCATTTTTTAATCAAAAGAAAAATAGCAGAGAGTTGATAATAGCTACTAAAATGGTCCTGAGCCCAAATACTCTTCACTTATATTAAGACACTGCTTTAGGATGCTTTAAAAAGTGCTTCAAGTTTTTGTGTTCATCATTTTACTACACTGATTAGAAGAAAAAGGAATAAAAGTAGCAGTGTTTATTTATCACATTCCAATCACCAGTAATTTAATTTATATGGAAGTCTGTATTATTGTTTAAGGCAAGTTGATGGGACTTTAGTCAGATACTGTAAATTTTGCTCTGTCTTTGTTACTTGAGCAACACTAGCAACCTGTGCATAGCACGATATAGGTGATGTAGTCATATTTTTAATTTTTTACGATTATATGTGACATATAATACTTTGGTTTTTAGCATTGCAGTTAGTAGTTCTTCCAATATCAATCATACTAAACAGCACAATTTTTTTTAGTTCAAAGCTGGAAAAATTAGTCAGCACAGGAATAAAAAAAGCAGTAATATTAAAGGTGTATTTTTGTCTAGATAAACCACTTATAATTTTTAGCAAGGGAACCAAATAAGCTCTATCTTTTCTGCATATATATA
>NW_010293414.1:0-215 GCF_000700745.2 Antrostomus carolinensis
TGCAGAACCTCCTTTGCCTTCTCCTGCTCCAACCTCTATCCCCCCTCATCCTCTTTTTCTCCAGCAACAAAGTTCTCTCTGTCTGTCTGTCCTTTGTTTAGGCCGATGGTCTTTTGTTCAGGTCAATGGCCTCTCCTCCAGGTTCACCCCCACTTACTTCGTTTCAGGACAGTCCTTCCCCTCACCAATACGGAATCCCAGAGGTGTTTCTCTGG
>NW_010293414.1:225-5653 GCF_000700745.2 Antrostomus carolinensis
CTGGGCTGGGGGGGTCTCCGCCTTGGAGCCAGGGGAGCTTTTCGCTCTCACAAGGTGGCCCTTCCCCCACTACCAAAAAAACACCCCATGTGCTCCCCACCCCCCAAAACCCAACACACCAGTTATTAACTTTTTAATTCATCCTGCTCTCACGTAACCCTCATCTTGAATCCTGAGTCAGGACAGGAGCCCCTCCACAGAATCTGCAATCCCTGTGCTGCGGTGCAGCCCTCCAACGGGAGACGCGGCGATTTGACCAGTACAAAAGAAACAAACTGAAGAATCCTGGCACATTTGAAACCTCATGCTCGGACATCACAAGCTGCTAAATGTGAAGTTCAAAAGGACGAGCAAACCCTGCTATGAATTAGCACGTTCTCCCTAGAGCTGCACCCACAGGGCCACCCTCAGCCGGGCTCTTGGGGCACATCTGGGTGCCAGCCCCACGCTGTAGAGATGGTCACCAAAGCTCCAGGCGCCCATCCCAGTGCTGGGACAGGTCCTGAGCCACAGCAGTGGGTCCAGCTCTATTATTGTATTTGCTCTAATGCTCTCTCCATGCCCCCAAAGCTTTCTTTGCATCCTACAGGTGAGAAACCACCCAAGGGGGACAGCAAAGGGCTTTCCACCATAGCTGAGCACCGCTGCCCTTCCACAGGCGATGCTGGCTGCTGTCTGGGAAGCTTCTCGTGGGGCCCAACACACATCAGCTGTCTGTTGTTGTCACAGGGACATCTGCCTGCTTGCCCAAACAGCCAGGGCTTGGGCCACTCTCCATAAGAAGCTCGAAGCCAGCAAGCTGAGCAGCAGTTTCTGCAGGGCTGGCCTCTGGCGCGGGGTTATTGTTAGAAAGATTTCCCATTTTCAGCCACAAACACGCTGGCTGATGTCTCCACGGTCTGTTGTTAGTGAAGCTTCTGACATTTGCCTCTTAAAACCCTCAGCTGCCTGACAGCTCCCTTTTAATTTTGGCCCAATGACCCAACCTCCCCTGTTGAGCGCGAGCGGGAATTAGAAGTGATTAACAAGGCTCTTGTTGAAAGTTATTTGTGCACTTTATGCTAATCCCCTTCAGTGACGACTTTTCTTCCAGTGACAAACGGCTGGACAAATAATCCACTGACTATCAAGCTGGCATTTATTTCAACAAACGCACCTGCTAATGGATTTGAACGGTGCTGAGAAAGTCCACACGCGGCTGGGCAAGGCAATGTGGCAACCAAGCAATAAAACCTGAACAGGCCTCCAGGCCAGCTGGCGTGCAGGAGCCAGCAGAGTGCCCAGGTGGCCAAGAAGGCCAAGGGCATCCTGGCCTGGATCAGCACTGGTGTGGCCAGTAGGACCAGGGAAGTTCTCTTCCCCGTCCTGGGCACTGCTGAGGCCGCACCCCGAGTGCTGGGTTCAGTGTTGGGCCCCTGACTCCAAGAAGGACATGGAGGTGCTGGAGCGTGTCCAGAGAAGGGAACGGAGCTGGGGAAGGGTCTGGAGCACAAGTGTGCTGAGTTCCCGGCTGAGGGAACTGGGGTTGCTGAGCCTGGAGAAAAGGAGGCTGAGGGGAGACCTTCTGGCTCTGTCCAAGTCCCTTGGAGGAGGGTGGAGAGAGGTAGGGGTGGGTCTGTTCAACCAAGAACCAAGGGACAGGACAAGAGGAAATGGGCTCCAGTTGTGGCCAGGGCAGTTGAGATGGGATGTGAGGAAGAATTTCTTTGCTGAAAGGGTTCTGAGGCATTGGAAGGGGTTGCCCAGGGCAGTGGTGGAGTCCCCATCCCTGGAGGGATTGAAGAGTCGTGTAGAAATAGTGCTGAGGGACATGGGTTAGTCGGGGACTTGTCAGTGTTGGGTTCATGGTTGGACTCAATGATCTTAAAGGGATTTTCCAATCCAGGCCATTCTGGGATTCTGTGGAAAATCAATTTTGTCTTTTTTTTTTTCCCAAAGACATGAATAACTCCCGTAGCAGAGCGAGCAGGGCTGTGCTTCTGCAAAGGAAGGGTGGGATAAGGAAGGAATCACTTTAAATACAGATGCTGGGAAGAGCAAAAGGGAGAAAAACCCCAGGGTTATTGTATTTAAAACCTTCCTGTGATGGATACGGAGATGAATTGTTTCAGGCTGTAATTGTCTCTGTGTCTCCAAAGAGGATGAGCGATCTGTGATGAGAGGGGAGGACCTGCCAGCATCACTCCTGCCGCTGCCACCGGCATCACAGCAGAGCCCCCCGCAGCGACCTGCTGCCGCCCCAGCGTGCCACAGCTCCAGGGCTTCTCCAGCCAAAGTCTGGGTATTTCTTAGTGCTCAGTGACGCTGTCGCCCTTTGGGCTGATTTAAAGCACTTCTCTGTGCCACAAAATGATTCCAGTGTCTTGCAGAAACAGCCTGGAGCTACAGGAGATGTCTGTGTTTGCAGCTGTTGGGAAAGCAGCGTTTCTCCCTCACCTTTCAGTTTTCAGGTGCCTCTCTCCATGCTGTTTCAGTTAAAAGTGGTATTTTTATGACCAAGATGATTAAGTTTGAGAGGAACTGGATAAAGGCTGAGGTCTGGAAAGTGGAGCCTGAATGAGATGTTAGAGCAGCTGTTGGAAGGGTCCCTGCTCTAATGAAAGCTGCAGAGCAGTTTTCATCAGCAGATCAGTCTTCTACTTGCTGCTGCCTCCAAAGAAGGAGGGAAGATTTATTTATTTTGTTTTAAATCAATTCCTGGCTCAGTATTTTCCTGGGTTTTGCACAAAGGCCAGTGCTCATGCTGCTATTTCAAGGAGCAGCTTATTCAGGTGTTTGGTGGTGAGGTTCTTTTTTTTAAATCATGATGGAAGAGGGGAAAAAAATCCTGAAAAAATAAAAGTTCCACTTTGCACCTTCAAAAAAAAGGGTCCAACTAAAGGAGGTGACACGGAAAGCAGCAATTCTTTGCACAAAGAGGCTTTGATGCCCGAGGAAGTGAGTTAAATAAAACAATGACTAAAATCTGGTACTCCTGGGAGGCAGCTGTGCAGTGCAGGAGGTACCGGAGAGGGGACGTGTGAGCCCTACGTGCCAACACTGGACCAGCTGTTTCACTGAGACACCCCAGCTCTTCGCTCAAAGACAGACAAACATTTTCAGAAGCCACTGGGACATCACATTAGAGATATATTTTCAGTAGAAAGCAGCATCTTTCTGGCTTGGTTCTGTCCTGCTTTTGGCCACAGTGTCCTTGGAAACCTTTGCCACGTGTTTCCAGCTGCACCTGGACTGTCAGCTCAGGAACTGCCTCTCCTCCACTCACTGTCCCTTCTTCTAAAACAACCACTAAAGAGTCATTTCAGCTGCTGCAGCATTAGCTGGCTCATTGCACTGCATCTGGACGTAGTGAAGAAGGTTGTATCTGCTTGGAGGTGCCGTCCCAGAGCTGGAAACTTCGAGCTCACAGAGTCAGAAGATGAAGGACAAAACTCCCCTCCCTCACTTCTCAAAAGAGAAGTTGGGGGTTGTAGTGGTTACACCCAGAGGTAAGATCATGGGGTTCTGCACTCGCTCCACCTCATCCAGTGGGAGATGGGTTTCCCTCATGGGGAGAAAACTCAACAAAGGGGTCCTGGACTGGAATGAGGACAGGGAGGGCTCACTCACCAGTGATGGGCACGGGCAAAACAGGCTCCACTTGGGGAAGAAAAACCCATTTAATTCGTTACCAATAAACAAGAGTAGGACAGTGAGACACAACAACCACATCTGACAGCACCTTCTCCCACCCCTCCCTCCTTCCCCGGCTCCAATCACTTTGCTCCCCATTTCTGTCCCTTCCCCCCCAGCAGCACAGGGGACAGGGAATGGGGGTTTAGTCAGTTCCTCTGTTGCTCTTCCTACCATGAGATCCCTCCTGTGGGCTAAAAGAGTCCAGGAACACAGTGTTCCAACGTGGCTGCCCATGGAGTCATGGCCCTTTTCAGGCACAGCTACCGGCTCCGGCATGGGGACATCCATGGGCTGCAGACGGGTCTCTGATCCAGCGCATCTCCTCCCCTCACTCTTGGGGTTCCCTTCCCCTGCTGTGGAGCGTCTCTGTGGTCTCAATACAGTCACACACCTGCCCTCAGGCTCAGCCTTCTGCTCCAGCGTGGAGCCCTCCATGGCCTACATGTGGGTATCTGCTCCACTGTTGAACCTCCATGGGCTGCAGGGACCTCACTGACCTTCTCCTACTCCATGTGTGTGTGTTGATATGGGTGTCTGAGGTTCTCTGTCCTCCCCCTCCTCCTCCTTCCCCTTCGCAGCGATGCTCTCCTCCTTGTTTAGGCTGAGAGTTGTCTTTTGTTCGGGTCAATGGCCTCTTCTCATGGTTCTCTCCTCCTCCTTTTTAAAATAGTTCTTCCTTCATAAATATTGATTCAAAGAGGCATTTCTCTACCACTAACTGGCTCAGCCTGGGCTGGAGGTGGGTCGGGTCTGCCTTGGAGCCCGGGGAGCTTCATGAAGCTTCTCACAGGGGCCATCAATGTAGCCCCAAAACCCAACACGGGGGTAAAGAGAGGGAAACAAGAGCCAAGACATCCAACATGCACTTACTGACTAAGCTGGTGTGAGAAAGGACCTTCCCTTCCTCATTTTTTTTTAATGAATACTATGTGATCTGTTAAGGTTGGAGAGGGGATGCTGAGAAGCTGCTGGATCAACCGTACGTGTGCGCCGGGGTTTTTTGTGGAAATCTGGAGCAGCAGTGTCAGTTTTGCCCAGACTCCTTCATTTCTCTTGGGATCAAAAGTTTGACTAGAAACATTAACAGCCAGGGAAGCGTCGGGTTGTGAAATTATCCTCCCTGCAATCTAAACAGGGTCACATCGCTGCAGGGCTCGGGGCGGGGGGAGGAGGACCCCAGGGACAAGCGCGGCACTGGAGGCGGCTGCCCTGATTCAGAAACCAGCACGGAGCCCAGACCCTGGCGCTCCTGCTAAAGAGCATCGAGACACCCAAGGGGATGACTTGTAAAGGGAAACTTAAAAACACAGAGTGCTCACAGACGTGTTTGCAAGTTTCTGGTAATCCCCAGCTCTTAGATCTCTCACCTGAGAGATCGCATCATCGTTCTTCTTGTCCATCTCATGGTGGGCAGAACATTCAGGGGTGGTGGAGGACAACCAAGGGGTTCAGCTAGTTTAGCCAGCCAAAATGGGCAAGGCATTTGACACTGTTCCACACAAAATCCTTGTCTCTAAATTGGAGAGGCATGGACCGGATGGGTGGACCACTTGGAGTTGGCTGGATGGTCACACTCGAGTTGTGGTCAGAAGCTTGATGTCCAAGTGGAGACCAGTGATGAGTGGTGTCCCTCAGAGGTCGGATTGGGACCAGCTCTGTTTAACAGCTTCGTCAGTGACATGGACAGTGGGATCGAGGGCACCCTCAGCAAGTTTGCTGCCAACACTAAGCTGTGTGGTGCAGTTGACACGCT
>NW_010293415.1:0-5647 GCF_000700745.2 Antrostomus carolinensis
TTGCCATGCAAACCCAATACAGGTATAAAAAGGGTCAGTCAGGTGTAAAACAGGGCTGGTCAGCACACTTGTTGACTGAGCTTGTGCCTGATCACTACACTCTGTCCTATCTTCTTATTAAATTATTATTTTTAACTATTTCTTTGTGTAATCTCACTCTCTGTCCTCTGTATGTGTCAATGCTGCAAGGACTAGGTGTCAGCTACTGGGAGGACCAGCGTGACTGGACTTAGGGCCAGCTAGTGGAGTCAGACAAGGGGTGCAGGCACCCCTGGCCTGTAGTGTCAGCTGCTGGACCCAGTGGGGGTCCCACTTCCAGTTACTGCAGCGTAAGGCTGCCAGCCACTGATGTGGTAATGGTGTGTGGCCTGAAAAAACAGTTGCTGAGAGGGACCAGTGTGAGTGAGGGGCTCAGCGATGCTTACTGGAGAGAGACCGCTCCTTGAAACTGTATTTCCTTGAAACTGGGTGTGCATGGGGCGTTCAAGTGTATTCACTAGCAAACCTCAAGCAGGACCAGCCAGTGAGTAGGAGACCCCAAGTGTGGGTTGGGGTATTAGGCAGGGAGAGGGCCCAGGCTGGTATTCAAGGAGACCTGAGAACATAAAGTGCCTTTGAAATGAGTATGTGACTGCATATTTGTTTGCTATTGAACACCAAAGCTGGACCAGACAGTGAGAGGGAGATCTGTGGAGCAAGTAAGAAGGTGCGGGATCTTATCAGGGGTGTTGGACTGATAAAGGGGTCATGACAGTACTCAGGGGATTGCTAGTGATTGTGAATCTATAGAATGTCATATGTGTGTGCCTTCACTTCTGCTTCTAACACCTGAAGAGGAGGAAAGGATTTGGCTGTCTGTGCCTGTGTTTTATTTAAGTCCTGTATGTAGGTGTTATTGAAGGCAGTGCCTTGTCTGTGTCAGCCTGTATAACTGCCTATATCAGTGTCCTCTGTATGCGCTCCTGTGCATGTGTGTTTCTGTGACACCTGCACAGCTTTGCTACTGGTTGAACTTGCAAATAGGAAAGTGATAGTCACCTGCCTCAGGCTGGGCAGAGATCCCGGGTCCCTAGGCACCAGGCTGGGTTCCACAGGCCAGGACAGAGGGTTCTGGGCCAGAGTCACTGGAGGTGGCCACTGCTGCTAACATCCCTTAGCACTAGGTACTGTATTAATTCTTCTTCAAGGATTTCAGCACAATTTCTGGTTTGACAGTTCTCCATATTACAAAACTCTACTAAAACTTCATCTTCTTATTCTACTGCTTTCTCCCTACAAGTGTGTAATAAAACTAATTTTGCTTTCTCATTAAGATCTCTGTCTACTGTGTATTCTTTCTTTTAATCTTAAATAAAAGACATTTTGAATGAGAGACTATTGCTCTGCTGAAAAAAACAAACTAGTTTTTGAATAATATCATTTATCAAATCTGATTATTATTATTGACTGACAAAGACTGTGAATGTTATAGAATGTATTAAAAAAAAAACTTGAGAAATCTATCTTTTTCTTCTTATCACTTTTGTGTACCAGTCCTTGAATGACTTGTCTGCACATTCTCTGTTTGTGTTTTAGCACTCTTTTTGTCTCTAGTACAGAGAAAATCACATTGGTCAATAAGCACCTTTTTGAAGCAGTAATGTGTAAATTAAACATGAAAATACACAACACTACAGAAAAGGATCAAATTATACCATTCTGAATGAATTTACTAGAGACTGTTTTCAGAAACTGGTATATAACACAAAGCACTGAAATCCATGTTTAATCATATTAAGATGCTTGCTGATTTTCAGGCATTCTGAACATCTGCAGTCTAATTTAATTCAGTTAAAGTTATTAATATTTCCTCCAAACATTAAGATGTTATTTAAAAGCCAAAAGATACTATACCTGGCACTAAAATTGTCACAGATATACATTCCTCAAATGGACTAAGGGAATAAATGACAAAACCAGATCATTCTGAACAATTGGAATGCCATGCATACATCTAATCTGTTAACTTTTGCAGAGACAAGATTAAATTCCCATATTTTTTCCTTCTCATGCACACCTTTTTCAGAAACAATTTTTTTATCTCATCATTCTCCAAATTTAGACATTCACAGATGACAATGGTTATCATTATTGTTATGAATAAGTGTCCTTGCATTTGCTAGCTGTCCACAGTGCTTACTGCTTGCTTGCGCCTGAATGTGTAATATTCATTCTTAAGGAAGACCAGATTCAGTCATATACTGAGCTTGTAGGACTGTGTTGCAGCTCTTTTGGCTCACTCTGGAATCTAAGTCTGATTTTCTGTTCCCAAATAATATGGCTATTACATGGGTTTGGATCAACTATAGACTTGGGCTGGTGCTCAGTCTTCAGACATAGGTAGATTGACCATGAGATTTCTCCTATAGGATCAACTATAACTCTCAAGGAGGACTTCTTGTCATCTGTAATCATCCCTATTTTAGAACATCATTTACTACTAGCCCTAAAAGACTAGAGACTAGGATGGTACCACTGTTAAAAATCACTGTTAAAAAACAATCATAATGCTTATGATTTACCTGTCATACCTTTTAAAACATTCATTACCTTATGAAGTTTATATTTTTTTCAATGGGAAGTGTTAAATTTTTTGTCTTCTTTTTGACATCCATAAATCCATGGGTCCTGAGGGAGTGCACCCACGGGTGCTGAGGGACCTGGCAGAAATCATTACTAGGCCATTCTCCATCGTCTTTGGTAAGTCGTGGGGAACAGGAGTCTAGTTGCAGGCCTGTGTCTAGTGGAGTCCCTCAGGGGTCAGTACTGGGAGCAGTATTATTCAATATATTCATTAACGACCTGGGTGAAGGAACATAGTGCACTGTCAGCACATTTGCTGATGATACAAAGCTGAGAGGAGTGGCTGGCACACCAGAAGGCTGTGCTGCCATCCAGCGAGACTTAGACCGGCTGGAGACTTGGGCGGGGAGAAATTTACTGAAATGCAACAAGGGCAAGTGTAGAGTCTTACATCTGAGAAAGAACAACACCAAGTACCAGTATAGGTTGGGGACTGACCCGTTGGAGAGCAGCGTAGGGAACTTGGGGGTCCTGATGGACAGCAGGATGATCATGAGCCAGCAGTCTGCCCTCGTGGCCAAGAATGCCAGTGGCATCCTGGGGTGCATTAGAAGGGGTGTGGTCAGTAGGTCGAGAGAGGTTCTCCTCCCCCTCTGCTCTGCCCTGGTGAGGCTGCATCTGGAATATTGTGTCCAGTTTTGGGCCCCACAGTTCAAGAAGCACAAGGAACTGCTTGAGAGAGTCCAGCGCAGAGCCACTAAGATGATTCAGGGAGTAGAATATCTCCCTCATGAGTCAGGCTCTTGTCAGGGATGTCCAGTGGTAGGACAAGGGGCAATGGGTGCAAGCTGGAGCACAGGAGTTTCCGTGTAAACATAAGGAAAAACTTTTTCAGTGTGAGAGTGACAGGCCACTGGAACAGGGTGCCCAGAGAGGTTGTGGAGTCTCCTTCTCTGGAGACATTCAAAACGCACCTGGACGCTTTCCTGTGTGACCTACTGTAGGTGATCCTGCTCTGGCAGGGGGGTTGGACTAGACGACCTTTGGAGGTCCCTTCCGATCCCTGACATTCTGTGATTCTGTGATTCTTCCTGAAATTTAAACTTAAGTAGCAAAGTTCATTTTTGTCTGTTTTATCTGTTTGATTTTTCACAGCAATCTCACTTTATTTCACAGATCTTCTTACTACTGTGTGATGTGCTTGTATTTAAGTGTATGTGGACGTAAACACAGTGACACAGAAAAAGTTAACTGAAAAATGTATTATAACATCAGTAAAATATTCTTTAATTTATGATATTATTTTTACATAATTATTAAAGTATGTTTTATTCCTTTTTTATCTGTACTTTGAAATATTTTGTTCTGAATGTTTCAGATTGCTTATATGATACACGTATTTTTAAGAAATATTACTATGTTCTGAAATTTAAGTATTTTTCACCTGCACTGCTAAAGTTTTTTCTTTCATTGTAAGTCAAATGGCCTGAAGCTAACTTTTGATTTTAGTAGTTTTTGCACTGCATAATACCATTATGCACATAACCCAGTAGTGGTTATATTCACTCTAGAAGTATTCATAATTGTTAAAGAACTGAAAGAAACTGTAGGTCTAAAATGCATCAACTTAGCATTTGAGAAGCTCCAATTAATTGTTTAAATAATAATTTAATGTTCATTATTTTACCATAATTTTCCATCCATCCTTAGGGTATCTCTACATTCTTTAGGGGACTGAGGCATAAAAATCACTAAACTGACACTAACTTAAGTCAGTTAATCAACATGGCAAAATGCCACCCTGAAGTCAATAAGGCTTGGCTGCAGCACCTCATGAATGTGGCTAGATTGCTTGTCAAATCATTTGGGCATCTTTGCACTGTATTCTGAAAACAGCAGTAGACTCAATACAGGTATATTTTCTAACCTCATCATAAGACGCTGCTGTGCTTGCCACAGCAGCTGCTACTAAAATATATGTATACGATTGCCTTGGGGGACATGCACGGATGGGTAATAAACTGAATACATTGCACCAACCCACCTCCAAAATGTCAGTGGGGTGCTTTCTGTGTATCCGTACTCCGGCATTAATTTATGCCAAACTGTTGCACTTTGCAGACTTCAATATGAACATCCTCTGCATCCCCTTAACTATATGTATATCTGTTCTTATATCTGTTAATATCTACATTTACGTCGAGTGAAACGTTAGGATATTAAGATGATCTCTTTCTAGGACAGCAGTAACCTCAACACATAGCACAATATATATAGGATAAGAGGTTTCCTTAATGATGTTCTTCTTATTTCTCCCTCACTCCACATCTTTGTCTGCACATTAAAAATGTAAAGCTGCAAGTAATCCTAGGCAAAATAAATAAACAGAGATATATATATATAAAAATAAATAAATAAATACATAATAGAAATTTACTGCAATATATAGCAAAGTAAGCTCAGCAGGCCAAATATATTAATTTTTATGTGCTTTCTGTGGGGAAAAAAAAAAAAAAAAAAAAAGAAAAGAAAAGAATTAATTAATTTATTCTGAACTTTGACCTAAAGCTCTCTAGCTCTCTTATTACCTCCAAAACTCAAAGCTATTATGTGTAAATTTTACAACTATGGTGTCCCTCAGAGATGTGCAGCCTCAAAATCAGGTATTTTACAAAGAATAAAAGACTATCCACTTACAGTAGTTCTGCATTGTAAAAATAAATGCTGAGAAATATAGAACAGTTACACAAGAAAAAAAAAAAACAAACAAAGCATTTCCGCTGGTATGGGTGGAAGAAAAAAGAGCAGGCAAGTTTAAAAGACATTTTTGCCTGTTTTGCTGTGCTCAAAATAAAATGGAAGCTTTCTATAACAAAACAGGCTTTACCCAGTATAAGCAGGTACATTGGGTTAATCCATGTCAGTGAAAGAATGAACCACCTAAGGAATCTGAAAGTGTACAAGTCAATGGGACCTGATGGATGCATCCATGGGTCCTGAAGGAACAGGTGAATGAAGTTGCAAAGCCATTATCCATCATATTTGAGAAGTCTTGGCAGTCTGGTGAAGTTCCTGCAGACTGGAA
>NW_010293415.1:5976-6295 GCF_000700745.2 Antrostomus carolinensis
TGGGTTTGATGGCTGGACCACTCGGTGGATAAGGAACTGGCTGGATGGTTGCACTCAGAGAGTTGTGGTCAACAGCGCAAAGTCCAGGTAGAAACCGGTGTCCCTCAAGGGTCAGTATTGGGACCCGTGCTGTTCAACATCTTTGTCAGATAAATGGACAGTGGGATTGAGTGCACCCTCAGCAAGTTTCCTGATGACACCAAGCTGTGTGGTGTGGTTGACATGCTGGAGGGACGGGATGCCATCCAGAGGGACCTTGACAGACTTGAGAGGTGGGCCTCTGCTAACTTCATGAATTTCAACAAGGCCAAATGCAAGG
>NW_010293416.1:0-8877 GCF_000700745.2 Antrostomus carolinensis
CCTCTAGCCAGGGTCAACCCACCACATTATTTTTTTTTTGGCAGTTTCTTCAGAGCTTGGACCACAACTTCTAAATACATATAGAGGGATCATAGGCTTTATACAACAGGGCCAGTGTAAGTTGTATGCATAAAATTCGTACCACTAAGAAAGTAACATGGGAAACAGCACATACCTCAGAAATTATGATAAGGCACTGGTCCAGGAACAAGATTAGAAATAGCAAAGAAAATTTGTCTTTGAGGATTCTATGCAACATGATTTCTAAGAGCCATTGAGCAAAGATTCAATCTTGGTCTAAAGAAAAGGGCAAGTTTTTTGATCCCATACAGGTTCAGTATTCTCGTGGTGTTTATTTTGTTCCCCCCCCCCCCTTTTTTTTTAACAAAGTGCTTGAAGATACCTTGACTATGAAAGGAGCTTTAGAAAATCACATTCTATACACTGCTAATCATAGATAATTCATAGTATGAATAGGATAAATTTGATTTTCTTCTTGTTGGTTAATGGCCGCCTGAGCAAGTACAAAATTGTGAAATTGCAGGAAATTTTCCCTTTTGTTTGCAGAACATTGCAGAGCATTTTACAAGCTGTGTAACTAATTTTCTATAAACCATTTTGCTTTCAACTTTATGACTGCCTGACAAAGATATGCTTGTAAGGAGAATTTAGCAAATTATTCTCATGCTCTGCAATCTGAATGTTTCTGAAAATTATTAAGCATTAACCACAAATTTTAAGGGAACAGGCTATTTAATATTTTACACTGATGCAGTTATATATCAGTGTGGGACATTAAAAAACATTGTAAATCCGAGATATCATCTACTGTATTTGAGAGGAACTTCCAGATGCTGGATTAATTCAAGTAATGCAACGTCACTGAGGAATCGAGGTGAAGGGAGAGTTTTTAATTAAAGATGCTGAAAGGGGTGGCTTTTAGACACTGGAAAGAAAATAAGTCAGTAGTCTCAGCTCAGATGTTATTAACTTGGGTGATGACAGGGAGGCAATCTTGGCTTTCCAATACAGGCTGCCTGTCCCAGTGCAATGAGAATAGGGTGATTCTTCACCAGTGTAGGCTATAGAGAGTTGCTTTAACATTCTTTATGACAGCAGAGGAACTTCTCAGGATAGTAATGTAGCAGAGATGAATGTAAAGACTCTTTAAGATCCATAGCCCTGTGAAAAATCTCCTTGGAAATTCCATTTACTTTAAGATCACCTTAGCATAGAAAACCTTTGTTATCAGTTGCAGGAGATAATAAGAAGGTATGGTGATAGTCAAGGAAGCATAATGTTCCCCAAAAAACAAATAACATCATAACTCTTTCAAGTTTTAGAATATACAATTGGAAACATTCCTATAAATGTTACCTGGTTGCAGCAGAGGTGACACTGGCCTGGTAGAAAGAGCAGGACAGAGAGTAAACTGTCCTGGCTTGAAAAAATAACCTACACACATTACTGTGTGTGGTGGGTTGACCCCCTATGTGGGGGATGGGGGCAGGCACAGGGGTGGTTTCTGTGAGAAGCTGCCAGAAGCTTCCTCCAGGTCCGACCCAGCCAATGTCAAAACCTTGCCACGCAAACACAATACACTGTGTTTCTGTTTCCACTTTCTATGTCATGTGATTAGTATGTAAAACTCAAGGTAGACATTGTATCAAACTATGTGTTTTTACAGCGCCTCCTACTACACAGCCTCAATATAAACTGAAAATGGGACTATTACTGAATAATGGCAACACTTCAGGACATGCAAATATGTGCTCTGACACATAAGCAAGGTCCTGCTTTTCATGCTATCACAATATGTTTTTTAAAGCAACTCTAATTTTCAGATTATTTATAGCTAAAATCATACAGAAATCTGCAATTGCCAAGAACTATCTTCCAATAGTCTAAATATCTCTGCAATACTTGAAAATACAAGTGATTAATGAACCTGTCATATTGTACCAGACACTCCTGCCTTTTTGCATAGGAAATTTTGATTTAAAACAAAAGACTAGTTAAAAAAAGACAAATTGAATTTTGGTCAAAGGAACGAAGTATGGTCAGTAACACAGGAAGAATGAGAAAATACACACTTAGGAAGTAAATTAATGGAAATAATGACAGAAAGCCTACTGAAGATAAATGAAAAAGTGTGAGACTTGGGTTTTCTGAATAACCAAACTTTAAAGGCAAAAGTTCCTGTCAGAAATGAGATACTTTTTTCCTTACATCCTAGATTTGACAGCCAAAGCCCTATTTCTGCTACAGGGCTACAGAATAAGTGTTGCATATGCCTCCTTCAGACTAGCTGCATCCTGTTAATTCATACCTGGCAATAACAGTATAAAGTAGTAGTACATATACACTCCTGAATGCCTTTTACTACAGCAGCCACTTTTCTTCTCCCACAAACTTCTAAGAGAACAGTCAAAAAGAGAAATGGTGACTCTTCTGCCCTAAAAATCCTTGAAAGAATGGCTTCTTTGAAACTAAATGAACCTCCTCCTCACCAGTTTATAAATGAGCAAGCACAAATATGTCATTTTCTTTGCAAAAAGATAGAGAGTAAGTAAGCAGCCTTTCAGTGCCTGCAATCTGACTTAGAGAAATGGAGAGCAGCAGCTGCAACATAAAAGAAACCTAAAAATATTACTTAAATTGTTCGTGATAACAATAATGCATAGAGATTGTTACCTTCCCCTCAGATTTTAGAACTGTTACTAAGTATTTGAACACGGTTCAATTAAGAAAATACAATGAGACAAAATAATTATTGTATAAAAACTGAAATGAAATAGACCATTTTTGGTTCGTATCTAATGACTTTATCTAAACTGTAGGGCTGAAGTGGACATTGTCCATTACTAAGATGCAATTAAGCACCTACCTGTCTTATGTGGATTAGTGGGCTCCCTTCTACCATAATACTTTCAAAAAGAAAGTCGGCAAGTTCTTTTCCTCTCAGAATGAAAAATACTCTGAATTTACAAATTATCACTGATCTCTTAGCAGTAACCTAGGTATCTGAATGAGTTTCAAAACACAGTGATAAATCCATTTAACCTCAGGTACAGTTAGTTGTATAGACCAAATTTAACATGTCCATTTGGTCATATTATACTCCACATATTAAAAAACTGCAGAATTATAGAATGGTTTGGGTTGGAAGGGACCTTTAAAGATCATCTACTCCAATCCCCCTGCCATGGGCAGGGATATCTTTCACTATATAGTTTCTTAAAGCCCCATCCAACCTGACTTTGAAAACTTCCAAAATATATATGCATATATGTATGCACATATGTATATGTATATATGTACACACTTATAGGGTAGGCCAGATTTATAGCTGATTTGTGATGCTGTACTCTGTCAGTCACAGTATAATGGATACATTTGACATTACTAATCTACATTTTCTAAGTTTTTATGTGAAAACCCAAGTTGCTTCAGTATCTGCCTTATAACATTGTCTGTATCTACGTATTGTTTCTGAACCCTCCAGGTATAATCTTCTATTTTATGTAAGTCAACAATGTTGACATTTCCTATGTTCGTATATTTTTAATTTAAAAATATGTTAAACACAAAAGGAGAGAAACCATAATAATGTGCTTGCTGTGCAGCAGGACAGTTCTTTCTCTAATACTAAATCTGTTTGCCACTGTTCAAAACCTGTACCATGTATGAGCTGTGGTAAATAATATATTGGTCACTCCTTCAGAAATACATTAAATATAACTTTCACAAGTAATTGATTATTACCTCTGCTTCAACATTCCCCTAGATTGCAGGGAATGTGAGTGAAGAGAGAAGGAATTTGGAACCTACTTGCACTGCAATTTTTTCCATGTCTTCAAAATTTCCATAATTTTTACATTTTACAATTCTAGGAGCCTCACTTCCAATAATTTTCAGTTAACATTGGTTCCTTGAATTATATGCCTTTGAATACCTCACCTGGAATGCCTCCCTGAAATTGCTTCAGCAGGCTACTTACTCTTTTACTTACATTTCAATTCAGGAAGTATATCTTTGAAATATCATTTATTAACCACATGTGAATCAGCCATTCTCACCATCTTTATTTTCACAGAATCACAGAATCACAGAATATTAGGGATTGGAAGGGCCCTCGGAAGATCACCTCGCCCAATCCCCCTGCCGGAGCAGGAACCTAAATGAGATCACAAAGGAAGGCGTCCAGGCGGGTCTTGAATGTCTCCAGAGAAGGAGACTCCACAACCTCCCTGGGCAGCCTGTCCCAGTGCTCCATCACCCTCACCGTAAAGAAGTTTCTTCTCAAGTTTAAGCGGAACCTCCTGTGTTCCAGCTTACACCCATTGCTCCTTGTCCTACCATTGGGCATCACTGAGAAGAGCCTGGCTCCATCCTCATGACATTCGCCCTTAACGTATTTATAAACATTAATGAGGTCTCAGTCTCCTCAGTCTCCTCTTCCCCAAGCTGAAGAGACCCAGCTCCCTCAGCCTTTCCTCATAAGGGAGATGCTCCTCTCCCTTGATCATCTTGGTGGCTCTGTGCTGGACTCTCTCAAGCAGTTCCCTGTCCTTTTTGAGCTGTGGAGCCCAGAACTGGACACAATATTCCAGATGTGGCCTCACCAGGGCAGAGTAGAGGTGGGGGAGAACCTCTTTTGACCTACTAACCACACCCCTTCTAATGCACCCCAGGATGCCACTGGCCTTCCTGGCCACAAGGGCACAGTGCTGGCTCATGGTCATCCTGCTGTCCACCAGGACTCCCAGATCCCTTTCCCGTACACTGCTCTCTAATAGATCATTTCCGAACCTTTTGCAATTTTCTTTAGCCTTTATTTTGCAATTCATTAGATATGTGTTCTTTTTATTTTTATGTTATTGCAATAGTGTCCAAGATTTACTAGCTGCTATATAAAGGAAAACATTGTTCTTATTATAACGAGTAGCTCATGAGATGAAAAGGCAATAGACGATAAAATAAGTATTGCACCACATTCTTCAATTGGTACTTACTCAGGATCATAACAAAATCCTTCAGAATTCATAGTATTCTTTTTAGGATACAGCATTACCTGTGTACCAAGACAGATACAACTGAGCTAGAGAGGAGTTAGATACTCTGCTTGCTCTTCCCTTTTTGCCCTCTCACACTTTAAACCACCTTCTCAAGTATTTAGCCCAGTTTCAGCTTCAGTGTGACAGTGTTGCTGTGTCAACTCAAATGAACCAGCTGCTCTTATCAAAATGGATATCTACTAATTCTGCACAGACTCTGTAGAAGAAATAGCTCTTCAGGAGGAACCCAATCTCATTGCTCTATGCACATGCTTTAACCCACCTCTCCTCACAACAGTGTTCATGTACCATGACTGACGTAGGTGGGTGCTTTGTGAATTAAGTGGGTGCTCTGTGGATAGTTTAAAGTGACAGAGGGCAGAAGAGAGCTGACACTACTCAGAATGAGTTGTAGGACTGGAAAAATAAATTCTCTGGTTAGTAAGACTGTAAGGCATATCTTCTAGTTCCTTTAAGCTCGTGAGAAACCAACATACAGTGCAATTCAGGATAAGCAGAAACTGAGTCTGTGTTTGCCAGCAATGTCTTGTACATGGATGAAGTGCCATTTTGAATCCCTGGCTACTTCTTGCTTCTTACTTACTGAGAAAGCACTAAGGTCACTTTTTAAGAAGAACAACAATAAAAGAAAAAAAGAGGAAAAAATTTCTTCGGTTTGAAGAAAAAAAGCCTGCCAAACGTGTGCTTTAGGTAATTAAGACAACTCTACCCAGAATTAATGAAAATCTTTTCCTGGGTCAGACTGGCCATTTGTATTGATTATTGGTTTCTGATTGCAACACCCTGCCTAACAAAGTGCATTAATCTTCTTGGTTACCATATGTACTGTACTTGTCTTGGGAACACAATGTACAGTATAGTTCAGACAGGCAATAGCTACCTCCCTTAAAATACTTTTGCTTCTGGTCTTTTATCATTTACAGTTTTGCATGCCTGAACGAGGCAACAAAAGACTCACTTAATAGTAAAAGGCTTAGACCATTCAGAAATGGCTAGTCAGGTATGTGATGGGAAATGTAAGGAAAATACCCACAGTGGTACACTACAGAAAACCTAAGCTTTGGAAAAAAAATTAGTTTCTAAAATTAGCTACTTGGCTATATAAATAAATATAAAACATTTTAATGCAATTTCCACTTTTTGATTAGAACAGTTTTTCCTTGCATTTTCCTTGCATAATTTAATTACCACACTCTAAAACTTGTGATTTACATATAAAAGCAGAGATTACTTTGAAATAAATCAAATGCTCCATTAAAGAAGTGATCAGATGGCTAATTATAATGAAAAAAAGACTTTCTGCACTTAGACTCAAAACCTACTGTCTAGTAAAGCAGTTTCCATACAAACAAAACACATGTAAGAGAATCATTGGAGTATTCCCTCCCTGAAATAGCGCAGGAAACTGCTGACAACTTATAGGCTCTATTGCCTTGAGCAGAGGGACAGCAGAGCTAATCAGAAATTTTGATTGCCACTAATTTGGAGGGCAAGGGGCAGTGATTGTCTGTGTCCTTCTCTCTTTCTTACAAAGCATCTGTTCTCCAACTTCACCAGCTAGACGACTACTGCAGTCAGGCTGTGATATCCCTCTTCCCTTCACTAAGGTAGCACCAGCAGTACAGACCTGTCTAACCAAAGTGATATGAAAAGACAACTAAATTAATGTGGCTTGGATGAAATACAGTAGCATTTCAGAATGAAAATATGTTGATTCTAAGGTAAAAGATTTGTACATCTTTTAATTGCTTCTCCCTCACAGGTAGTAGCACAAAATATTTTATTTCAGCACTTTCTAAAAAGGTCATGATATTTGGACTGGACCACACAGGAATCCTGTTTTGTAAATCTTCTGGAGAGGCTGGAGTCATAAGACACAGGAGACTGAAGCCTTCTCATTATTTGAAGCTCACCTTTCCAAATTTAGTTGAATATCAACTCAGACTCAGTTGGGTAGTTTTAATGAGCAACACAGTAACTCTTCTGTGTTCTTCTGTTCACAGCCATGCACAAATGCAACTTGTAATTGTCATTTGCAGCAAGTTCATAGTTCAACATTAAGAGCTTTCTCTTCTGAGATGTTGTTTTAAGAAATACATTTAAAACAAGAGACCTAAGACAGATTGTCTCAAGCCTAAAACACATGCATCATTAATCCAAATTCAAATCCCCTTTGAAAATCATTCCACCCACCTTCCTAAAAAAAAAAAAAAAAAACCTCCACAAAGAATGTTCTAGAAACCTCCACACCACTTCCATTTTTGACTGTTTTTCCAAATAGGATTAAGAAGAGTTAAAAATGTATATGCCATATGTAGAGAGATAAGTATAAGCCATTGTGTTCATAACTATTATCGTACTTAGGGCATAAGACCAAGCAGGTCCTACAAATCAACCAAACGCAGGTAGTAGTAAGTCTTCTTTCAAAGGTTGGGTGACTGTGTGTAGGGGGCTATAATTCAATTTTTTTTACTCGTTTCACCGTCACAGCTTGCCAGAGCTGTGTTAGCTTCTGCTCATCTATACACAGCAAAATAAAAGAGCAGTTTAGCTGCAGGTAGAGCTGATTTGCAACACTGACAGCTTTAATACCACCTAATTAAGGGCTGCTTCACTGAATGCTGCTAGAGATGGATGGTATTACAGCAAAATAAATGGGATTGATCAAGTGGTAAAGACACACAAGGTAATGTGTGATTTTGGATGAAAATGATAAATTTTGGGTCGCGTCCTCAATACTGAGAAGAGATATGGACAGAAAGAAGTTGACTAAACAAGGAAGAGGAAAGAAAATACATACAATTTTCCCATCCCACAAATTTCTGAACTCTTACGATGCTCCTCTCCCTACAACCCATCCTTTCAAAAATTATTCCTATATGGTCTTTATATATTTTTATTTCAGAAATACTTACCTGATATGAAAGCACATGGGGTGGGAATTAAGAAATCTTATGTTCACAGTAGGGGAAGGACAGAAAAACAGAACAGGCACAAAGGAGAACAAAGGATTTAGTACCGTGGTGAACTCAAAGAGCAGCTGACAGAACCACAGGTGGCAATGATAGGGGAATTGCCATTTATGGACTTTGAAACTCATTCTAGGATAAGGATTTATGTGAGTCTCATTTCTAGTTCCTGCTTTTCAACTGGTGAGTGAGTGCAGTGTTTCCCTAAAAACACAGAACATAAAATCAAGTTGGGAACTGAGGAAAAAAAAAAAAATAAATAAAAGAAAAAGGCAGGTTAAAAGTCTGCCATTGGCACATACACAGCTGTTTTTAAAAGTTTAATTAATGAAAGAATCTATAATTGTGGATTGATTTTGATATATACTAAATCAAAATGAAGCAGCTAATTAGTAAACTAAATCTCTTCTGGTCTGTATGGTAAGAGTTTCTATTGAAGTTAACTTCAAAGGATTTCTTTAAAAATATGAGCATCAAACATTTTTTTGAACAACAAAGGAATATCCTTTGATAGGAAAATGCCGTTGTCCTATATTTGTAATATATAATTCTTATTTGATAATTCTCAATGGAATTATAAAGTATCTCATAAGACTTGAGGAAAGAAGGATGCTGTAATTAAATGATAAAACAAACTAATAACATAAGTATTGATGCAAGTTCTGAAAATTTAGATGTTTTCTCATTTGAAAATCATTCAGTTGATTATATTTTTTCCAAAGATCTACAGCACTTTTAAAAATCGTCATGTTAATATATATCATGAGGTAATATTTCTATTTACACAGTCATCCCTGAAAAAAAAAAAAAGGAATCACAGAGTCACAGAA
>NW_010293416.1:9143-55902 GCF_000700745.2 Antrostomus carolinensis
TTTAGTTATTTATAAGCGTTGAGAGGATCCCCTCTCAGTCTTCTCTTCTCCAGCTTAAACAGACACAGGTGTCTCAGCCTTTCCTCAGAAGAGAGATCCTCCAGTCACCTCATGGTCTTTGTAGCCCTTTGCTGGACTCCCTCCAGTAGTTCCTGGTCTTTCTTGAACTGAGGAGCCCAGAACTGGACAGAGTACTCCAGATGTGGCCTCACTAGGGCATAGTAGAGAGGGAGGATGATTTCCCTCGACCTGCTGGCCACACTCTCTTCATTCACCCCACGACACGATTGGCCTTTTTGGCCAAGAAGGAACATTGCTGGCTCATGGTTAACCTCCTATCCACCAGGACTCCCAGGTCCTTTTCCTCAGAGCTGCTTTCCAGCAGGTCAACCCCCAACCTGTACTAATGTGTGGGGTTATTCCTCCCTAGGTGCAGGACTCTACATTTGTCTTTGTTGAACTTCATTAGGTTCTTCTCCATCCAGGCTGTCCAGATCTCGCTGAATGGCTGCACAGCCTTCTGCTGTATCAGCTACTCCTCACAGTTTCGTATTATCAGCAAACTGGCTGAGGGTGCCCTCTGTCCCTTCATCCTGGTCACTGATGAATATGTTGAACAAGGGTGGACCTAGGACTGACCCCCAGGGAAGACCACTAGCTACAGGCTTCCAGCTAGACTCTATGCTGGTGATCACAACCCTCTGAGCTCTGTCATCAAGCCAGTTTTTCACCCACCTCACTGTCCTCTCATCTAACCCACACTTCCTAAGCTTACCTATGAGGATATAATGGGAGACAGTGTCAAAATCCTTGCTGAAGTCAAGGTAGACAACATCCACTGCTCTCCCTTCATGTACTCAGACTGTCATGCCATCACAGAAGGTTGTAAGATTAGCCAAGCATGATTTCCCCTTGGTGAATCCATGTTGACTATTCCTGATAACCTTCTTTTCCTCCAGATGCTTAAAGATGACATTGAGAATGAGCTGTTCCATCACCTTTCCAGGGATACAGGTGAGGCTGATTGGCCTGTAGTTTCCTGGATCCTCCTTCTTGTCCTTTTTGAAGACTGGAGTGAAATTGTCTTTTCTCCAGTCCCCAGGTACCTTGCCTGTTCTTCAGGATCTTTCAAAGATAATGGAGAGTGGTTCTGTAATAACATTCACCAGCTCCCTCAGGACTTGAGGCTGCATCCCATCAGGGCCCATAGATTTGTGGATGTTGAGTTTAGCTAAATTGTCCCTAACCCAATCCTCCTCGACCAAGGAAAAGTCTTCCTCTCTCCAGACTTCCTCTCCTACCTCGAGGGCCTGAGACTCCTGAGGGCCAGCAGTAAAGACTGAAGCAAAGAAGACATTCAGTAACTCTGCCTTCTCTGCCTCCTCTGTCACCAGGGCACCCACCTCACTCAGCAGCAGCCCCACAATTTCCCTAGTCTTCCTTTTGCTGCTGAGGTACTTGAAGAAGCCCTTCTTGTTGTCCTTGACATCCCTTGCCAGATTTAATGCTAAGTGGGATTTGGCTTTCCTCATTGGAACCTGCATACTCTGACAATGTTCCTCCCAAGTGGCCAGTCCCTTTTTTCACATTCTGTAAATTTCCTTCTTCTGTTTGAGTTTTCCCAAAAGCTCCTTGCTCATCCATGCAGGTCTTCTGCCTCCTTTGCTTGATTTTTTTACTTATAGACATGCACTGAAATACGATATAGAAAAATATAGGGCAATATAGAAATTCCAGCTATTTTGTGTTAGGTTTATATGATTTTGATTATATCAAGTATTAAGAAATTTGTCTGTCTTTACTTAAAACCATCTCTTTAACTATGGTAATTGAAATATAGCCAAAACTGAAGAACTATCTGTGTAAGATATACACTCCCAGTGCATTTTTACCCTATACAAATTTTTAAAGGGAACCATTGTCACTGATATACTGCAGTACAATGAATTAATATGCTATTCTAAATACCAATGAAGTAGAAACTCTTTAGACATGTATGTACAATTTTCGCTTATTAGAGTTTCATTTTTAACAGATAAAATTTGCTGTGTGTGTAAACTAGAATGTGCCTCTCCAAATGCTTCTCATTATTATCTCAATGGGGATTTTATACCTACTTGAGGAGTAGGGCCTACTGCAAATGCATTACCACAGTATGTGATTCAGTATTTGCACTGTGAATTCAGATGCAATCTTGAACGTTTAAATGACCTAGGCTTTGAGCTATCATTAATGACTGTCTTAAAATTACACGAATCACCTCCTGTTGATGTCTCTTTCTTCTGATTATAAAGTGCCTAAGGTGATCAACTCCTATCAGCACATTTAATTGCCAGACTCCTAAGACAGCCAAATAAATTCCATTCCTTCTATATCTATACAACCATACCTACGCACAAATATCTGTTCTTGCCCTCATTCACATCCCTAAAGCTTTCAGTAATTTTAAAATTAATTTCTAGTTAATGTTGCTATCCCACCAGTGCAAAGAGTAAAAACATTTAAATTAAAACTGCATTCATCACTGCCATACCTCCCCTTCAAAGCCACAGTTATATTCAATTATTCACTCTTTGCATACCATATCTTATTCTTCTCTTAAGCAGCCAGTAAGATTAACCTTACCGGTTATATATTCCTGATTAATGCTGGACTGAAATGGTGTGTACAGCATAAACTGTACATTGATTTACAATGTAGATTTTTTTATATGAAAAAGGAACTTCAGTGCCAGCATTACTAGAGACAATTTTCCAAACGATCTGCAAAAGTAACTACACTGGTTCATATATACCCACTGGTATTACTGCCTTCTCATTTAAACGATAATGCCAGTTACTAATGTTTTTAGTTGAACATATTTACATAATCACAATCCACAAAAAATGAGTAAGTATATAGCATTCGCTATATGTCTGGTTCATATACTTATCTGTCTCCATATAAGCTTCTTACTGGTTTATGAAAACACAGTACACTCACATGTGAAACACTCTTCTTAGAGATAAAGATTTTCAAAGCAGTCAAGTGGATTTAGACACGTAAGTTCCACTAAAGGAATGAAGTTGGTACAAAACAATTGTTGGAATTGCTGAAGCACAGTACAACATTAATTCTGAGAACTACACACTATTCTAAAAATGTGTTCAATGTAAGCAGTAAAGGAAATTTCTTACAGCTGAAGTAAATTTAAGGAACTCCCTTTATTCACTATATTTATAGCTAGGAGAAATAAACAGCTAGTTTCTCATCTTAACGTTTTTAAGGAGTAACACTTAGCAAGAGCATGTCCCTTTTGCCTCATGGATTTATGGTATTTTGATTTGTTTCAAGACTATTTGGAATTTAGATCTGTTTTAATTTGAAATTTTTAATGACTGCAAAGCCAATGTTGTATATTCATAACATTAGAATCACTGAATCACAAAATCACAAAATTGGCTAGACTGAAAAAGACCTTTAAGATCATCGAGTCCAATCATTAACCTCACACTGACAAGTCCCCAACTAACCCATGTCCCTAAGCACTATGTCTACACGACTCTGAAATACATCCAGGGATGGAGACTCCACCACTGCCCTGGGCAACCAGTTCCAATGCCTGAGAACTCTTTCAGTAAAGAAATTCTTCTTAATATCCAACCTAAACTTCCCTTGGCACGACTTGAGGCCATTTTCTCTTGTCCTGTCACCTGTTACTTGGTTGAACAGACCAACCCCCCCCTCGCTACACCCTCCTTTCAGGTAGTTGTTGAGAGCGATAAGGTCTCCCCTCAGCCTCCTTTTCTCCAGGTTAAACAACCCCAGTTCCCTCAGCCTCTTTTCATAAGACTTGTTCCCTATGCCCTTCACCAGCTTCATTGCCCTTCTCTGGACATGCTCCAGCACATCCATGTCCTTCTTGTAGTGAGGGGCCCAAAACTGCACACAGTACTTGAGGTGTGGCCTCACCAATGCCGAGTACAGGGGTACAGAAATGAAATCCTTCTCCAGTACAGCCAGTGGCAAAACACTTGCTCGGTTTGATGGTGCCAGGGTTCTACTGTTTCCCTTCTGCACTTTCCCCAAACAGAGAGAAAATCTGGAGGAACAGCTGGTGAAAAAAAACCGCACTTGTCACATGCGCTTTTCTCCTCAACTCTTCTCTGAGGGATAGGTAGAAGAAGGTCTCTAAGCATCACTGCTTGGCTCTACTTAGCTTTGCAAAACACTGAGAAACCCCCACCAATTTTCTTGCAGAAAGTCAATCATCCTTTTTGGCAACTGAATCAGTGAATAACAACCTGCTTCAGAACAGTCAACTAAAAGACCGGCAAATTAGTATCATACACAGCTCTTTCTTTGCCCAAGTATCCTTGTAGGCAGATCATTGCTCCAGGTTTATTTTTAGTTAACTCAATGGTATTCTCAGCTGCAATAAACTCTGCTCAATCTGCTCTGTCCTCCAGGAATTTACTCACCTCTTGAAGGATGCCTACTCACTGCCACCTCAAAGTCTCTGGCATAAGCTGTAAGATCCTAATTCTGTAACATAACTATACCTCACCCTTTGCAACATCTCCACGTGAAGGATGCTCAGCAGCATCCTTGAAAAAGGAACAGTGCTCCCTTCTCTCATGGGAATCCTTCTGACTGGAAGCACAAATAAAACAAATAGCATCCACTACAAGACACAGTGTAAACCAGACTTCTATCCATACCTGGACCCTTGCATTTCCACAAACAATACAGTGGCATCAAAAAGAGGACTAGGGCACAACATCCTTACATATTTCAATGACTTTAGTGAGATTCAAATATATGCCTATGCTTGCCAAACTTAATTTTTTGCTGAATAAACTAACAGTATTCAGGAAACAAAAATAAGGACCTATATGCTTAACAGCTTCTTAGTTGAAAATTACTTTCTGTTAAAAATAAATCTGTTAACAACAGATTGTTATTAAATCTGCAAAGTAGATGAAATTCCCTGCAACATGTAGTGTAAGGCTGAGAATGGTATATGGAGAAGGATGGAGTTCAAGTAGCCAAATATTTCCTTGGAGAACTGCATTTAATGTCTACATTTGCTGAAAACTCTGTGATGGTAACCAAGCTGCCTGAAAACTTTTCCTAGCTGGTCATTACTAGAGTGTTCCTCATTTTAAAGTTATCTGACTTTAGGGAGAAAATGTGAATTTCTAGTGTGTTGCCTGCCATATCCTGCCATGCTTCTCAAAGGTGTAGCTGAGTGCTGAGTTCTAGGCGGTTGTGCTTTACAGTTATGCCCTACTGTTGCCATAGCACATTTTTTAATTTCTCTTTTTTTTAAAAAAAAACTTTAAATTCAGTGCTACTGGTATTTCAAACTTGTATTCAACAAAATCACTTTAAAGGAAGTATGCAATGCACAGAAAAATGGGAATTTTACTTAAAAGAGCTAATGTACAAATATGAGAAAAACGGGTCAGTTTGCAGAACTTGGTTACCAAAATTTTGCCTTTCAAATAAGCTTATCTTTGAGAGTGCTTAGTAGAATTATTACTATGAGGGTGTGGTGGAACAATACCAACCAAATAGCCATACCCTGACCTCAGCAAAAGACTTATACTGTGGCCAGGTACGGCTAAAGTCTACCTGATACCTAACAGTGCACAAACTACTGTTTGCTTTAACAGGAAAAGATTTAATCTATGCAAAAAAGAGCAGTACAGCAGCTATTCTAGCTCCACAAAGCATAGAACAGGCGTGCACTCAGGATAAAATCAAGATGCCCACCAGAAGAAATGGTTCAGATTATTATCTTCCAGGGACAGAGCATGGAATTGCTCACCGATAAGGAACTTGCTTAGAGGGCTCTTACAGTTGTTTGTTTTGTTTCTGCCCTGTTTCAGTGACTGATACGCATAAAGGTATATATATGTGTATGCATATGAGAGAAGTAGTGTGTTAATCTCTATGGTTCTGATTGAGTTGGAAGCAACTAAATGGATGAGGAAGAGTAGGTCTGAACAGTGAAGGTTTATCAGCCTAGGCTAAGGACAACCAGCACCAACCAAAGATTGCTGAATCTTGGCAAAAGAAAGAAAGAAGGACGGAAAGAAGGACGGAAAGAAGGAAGGAGGGAAGGAAGGAGGGAAGGAAGGAGGGAAGGAAGGAGGGAAGGAAGGAGGGAGGGAAGGAGGGAGGGAAGGAGGGAGGGAAGGAAGAAGGAGGGAAGGAGGGAAGGAGGGAAGGAGGGAAGGAGGGAAGGAGGGAAGGAGGGAAGGAGGGAAGGAGGGAAGGAGGGAAGGAGGGAAGGAGGGAAGGAGGGAAGGAGGGAAGGAGGGAAGGAGGGAAGGAGGGAAGGAGGGAAGGAGGGAAGGAGGGAAGGAGGGAAGGAGGGAAGGAGGGAAGGAGGGAAGGAGGGAAGGAGGGAAGGAGGGAAGGAAAAAGAAAGAAAGAAAGAAACAAAGAAAGAAAGAAAGAAAGAAAGAAAGAAAGAGAAAGAAAGAGAAAGAAAGAGAAAGAAAGAAAGAAGAGAGAAAGGAGAAATTAAGGATCTGTGAATGGATCTATTGGTGGTAGCTTCTAAGCTATGCATTACTGTGAAAATTTACTTTTGGCAGGGGATGAAATGGAGTGACTTAAGGTAAAATCAGTAAGACTTCTCTTGCAAACAGCCATGAATAGTCAGTAGGAGGGAGTTTCTCAGTAAAAGATAACTGGCTTAGAAGATAGTGAAGAAAACTGAGAAGATATCCAAGATGATAATTGGGAGCCAACAGAATAACAGTCTGGATGGCAAAACTGTATGCAGATAGGGAGCACGAGGGAGGGAACTGGGTGTACAGTCACTTTTCACTAATTAGTGTTCCACTTCCTCCTCTGAGTAGCTAAGATCCTTCAGAGGGAAGTGGAGACCAGAAATAAAGGAGGACAGCACATGTACTGCCAACTCTGCCATATTAGCAGCATCTGGAGTGAAACACCTTCTGAAATCAAGCCCACTAGTGTATATTTCTGCTTTCCTCAGCTGAACTTTTCTGAAAAGTTCATGATTGAGAAGAAGAATTATTTGTATACACTGAAGGTACTGTGCAATTAATAAAATGTCACCACATATATCATATATACCAGGTGGCACTCATGGCAAAATATTGTATAGCTCTTAAAGTATGATGTCTTAAGCTACTATTCAAAGGATGAGGTGGAGATTAAATGAAAATGACTGACTGTGGAAAGCAATTATGAAAAAACCTGAAACATGGCAATTTAAATATGAAATAGCAAGTTTTGGATCTAGACCTACAAAAGTATTAAAAAAATCTATGTGACAACTAGGAAAGAAAGTATCTGCTGAAGGTGCTTGCTCCTCTAAGTATAACCTTCTGTGCCTCAGTTGGATAACTAAATTTTAAATACCTAAAGTAAGTTAAATGCTTATTCCTGCCCATAGGAAGAACTGGTTATTGTATGTTAGGAATGAATATGTTAGTGTTTTGTCAACGGTTCTGAGAAAAGGAAGCCCATATAACAATTCTGCACTGAGCAGAGGTGGAAAGATCAAGGCTCCTTGTGTAGGCAAAAGGCAAAGCTGGGGAAAGAACCCAACATAGCTGTTGGGTGCCAGTTTTTCAGTTGTGATTAATTTTTGTCTTTCTCATCATGTGAGAGAGTAAAAGAAGTACCTACTGCACCACACCCTTACCCCTAGCAATCCAGGATTATTTTCTAGCCTTTTGTGCAGCCTGGTCTAACAATGGCTGCAGCCATTGGAGGACATTTCCCTACTACCACACAAACGCTTCCACAGAATCTACAATATTCATTGTTGGCCATAAATTCTCATTCTTACTTTTATCCCATTAGTTTTAGTCATACTTGCTTGTTCTCTATAACGTACACCCTGCTCCACTCTACCCCAGTGTTCTGTCCTCTCTACTCTACTTACTCCTTTAAAATACTTAGCATTAACAACCAAACATGTTTGTTTCCCGTATTGAAGTACTGTACTGTATCCTTTTTGCCCCCATGTTATGAAAGAACTTCTTAAAAAACTTTTCACCTGAGGAAAATTCATTCTCTGGCACCATCTAGTACTTACTCTGTTAAAGGAAGGAAAGTCGAGAAGCAACTTCAAAAACTGATTGCCATATCCAGTCTGCTTAATTGCTAGCTGGCTGCATGGCTCTGGTTTGGACCTCTTCAGTTAGTTTTCCTTAAAACAACACCCAAGCACGGCTCCCTCTGTTCTGTACAATCCTCTAACATCACAAAAGTCTTTGCACCATTGAAAAACCCCAGTTGCCCTGGTATCAAACCTGAGAGCATGCAATGCATGGTCTCAGCATCAAACCATAAAACCATCATTCTGGTGAGCCACAACTCTCATTATTTTGGATACTCAGAACTGAAAAAAACCACAGAGACATAATTGTGCCTAAAGGACACAGGGCTGCCACAGGGGCCCAGAAGAGACAAAGGGTCAAGCACTGTGGAAAGTGGGCATGATCGATCTCTTCTGAAGGAGGAAGTTTGAAAGGCCGTGTCTCTGTCAGATGGCCTCTGGGCCAAGATGGAAACCTTTCTACATCTTTAGCTAGAAAAATCAAGATAACGAGTCTCTAAAAGGGGATGTACACTCTTACTGTGCCAGTTCAGTTTTGTACATTGTTTGAAAGCTCTGAGACAAGAACATAAAATGATTTTATTTTTTTGTATGGAAGAATTAAAATAACAGAAAAAAAAAAAGACCTCAAACTGCAAAATCCTCACCCTGAATCCCGAACTAATATCAGGCTAGAAATTAAAGTACACATACATTAAACATGAAGAAACTCTGTGTCCTTCCTCCACATGCCACATTGCTAGCTTTCCTCTTCACTCCTCTCAGACCTCAAAGACTCTCTTTTCAAAGGTCTTAGGCAAGCACAGGAAAGAAGGGAATGCTAGGAAGGGGAAGCAAAATTGTGAGGGAAGCAGCTTGGAGACCTGAATTTACTGTACTGTGCTGCAGCCTCTACCTTGTTAAAATGCATAGGTCAGCTGAAGACGATTCTCTCTAGCTGGTACTTTAAGAATTCACAAAGCATAAAGGCTGTAGACTTTGACTTGACAATGCAAAAACTCTGTATAACAACTGTATTTATGTCAATGAAATAACTCATATAAAAACATGAGTCTCAAAGCTCTCAGTATCTTTTACTGATTTCAGGAGGATTTAATAAATGCAAAATACTTATGAAAATTCAGTATGCATGCTGAAGCGGGACTTAATTTTGCTTTAAATCTGCACATCAAAAATATATAATATAGATTATTATGCCCTACTGGAGAAAGAGGAGGTAAAGACTTTGGCTTTAGAGATTAATTCCAAGAGAACTGGCACACCTAAAATAGGAAAGTAAACACCCTGCACTATGATGCAGTCCATAGGGTGATGGGGAACACCAAATTCAGATCCTCAGCTGCCCTCTGGCAATGTCTATCTCTTTCTTTTGGCTCTGTGCCACTATGATCATACCACTGGCACCTGCTAAAGGCTTAAAGACACACGAGATGAATCAGGACCACAGTGATTCTTAAAAGAGTTTGAGTCAGTGTTCAGAATACCAAGAATACGATAAGAAGAGCAAACACTTTTTCTCATAGATTTTTTTTTTTTTTTGCAAGATACATTTATGAATACTTGAAAGTAAAAATTGTAACCTAAATATGAAAAAGCCACTTAAAAATTTTAGAATTTAGTAATAGTTGTTTCTTTAAATATGTATTAGCTCAGACTCATCCCACTTACTCTTAGAAACTTCACTGAAGTGCTGAGAGGGCCACACAGTTTATGTAGCCTCCCCATGACAATGAAAAAATACAGGCAACGCGAGAGGCAGTTCAGCATCCCCAACATGTGAATTACCCTCAGATTCACAATGGGAATCACCCTCTCCACTGACTACTGAGGAATCCAAAGGATTAGAGACCCTAACAGTAACAAAAAGATATCATAAAGTGAATTTTTTAAAAAAGTTTCAAAAATCTTAAAAGAACATCTAAAAAGAACAACCTAATAACCTACAGAGCTGTAGTGCATGATCTTTTCAGTCCTAGTGAAAAGAGACCTTTTTTTGAGAAACAATAGAAATATGGAAAATATTGGGGAGAAAACAACTCACATAAAGGAAAAAAAAAATCCCTGCTAGTTTTATTCTAAGACTCTGCAGTCTTCCACTTTGCTCAGATTTGTCATCCAAGTTACAGCTCTAAAGGAAGTCATGCTGCTGTGGCTGCTGCTTCCAACACTTTGATTGCTGTAATTGTGCTAAACACAAAAAAGCTACATGACAATTTAAATACCTGTTTTCAGTTTGATGGGATTTGAAACACTGGACATATTTAACCCCATAAATAAAATTTTCTAAAGGAAACTCAGCTGAACTTTAATTTTAGTGGCATTACTGAATAGTTTCTATAATCCACTGACACTGATGTGCCCCAAAACTTCTAAGTGCAAATTATGAGTACAAGCTGTACTGCAGTCCATTGCTGAAAAGAACAGTAGAAAAATGGTCCACTCTGCCTGTTCAGATCACAACAAAAAGACTGAGGGTTAAAAAAAAAATTAAAATGCACATAGCTGAAGTAGTCTTTTAAAAATATTATAATAACTTGCATATTTTTATTGCGGGAGATTTTTATCTTACTAATTTGACCATGATGTTGGAAGAACTGAATGTTACTATTTAATGCCATTTATTGGTGAACTATATAGGCCTGTGTGAAAGAGGGCCAAGATTTACCAAAATTCCTTATGCAAAACTTACTACTTGTAGAGCAGAAAGTTTTTCTGGGGCCTCGTTTAAAAATTAGGAGTGACACAAAAGGTTCTACTTTCAGACTGTCCAAAAATGAAGGGAAGTTCAGCGATCTTGACTCATTATTAGTGTCAGCCAAGGCTTCCATAACTCTGACACAGAAAGATTTTTGAAAACCTACTGCCTCAGATAAATTCCAAATACTTGATCCTAAATCTAAGGAGATGCCAAGGGCCTGATGTGATCATCTTTTCTGCTGCAGCAGGACCTCCTCTAATGAAGAATACTGCCAAGGAAAATCACTACCCTTTTAGAAGCTTAATCATAGTTTAACACTTATCCGTTTTGTCTTTGCGACAGGATTCTGATAATTTATGTCTGCAGGAAAATTACATGTTCAAGCTGAGGTAGTCATGTTCATGAAATCTATTTGTTCAAATGCAAAACAGTGAAATCAAGAACATGTTTTCTTTCTTTTTTGTTTAGTTTCTGTGGTTAGACTGCTACAAACTGTGGCTAGTAATTTACTTTCATTGTAATGTACAAGAACAGACAGTCCAGCAAGTAAATGGAAAACTATAGAGAAGAAACTATGAACATAAAAGAACTATGTCTCTGACTCACTGTTAACATGTGCTTTGGTGTAATGGTTATAAAGGAAATTAAGGCAGACAGTCAAGAAAGAGAGGAGGGAGGGAAACGGAGGAAGGGAGAAGAAGAAGAGAGAAGGAGGAGGGGAAGGGAACAGGAAGGAAGGAAGGAAGGAAGGAAGGAAGGAAGGAAGGACGGAAGGAAGGAAGGAGGGAAGTTGGTTCTATGCCTTGCAGACTGGAAATATGTATACAGTTCTGCACCCCCTTGAAATTACTTTGCTTTTAGATGCAGGTATACAATGGCAGAGAAATAGAAGCATAAACAAAATTACAATAGAAATCTAATAATAATAAAGTTAATTAATGTTTGTTAATGTCAGAATGTTACTTATGGGAGATTTGAAAGTTGTCTGACAAATGACAGCCTTGTCACCAAATACACTAAACTCTTTTTTTAACCGTCCTTCCTGATATGCAAAGTCTATTTCCCTGTCTGAAGTTTCCTCATCACTGATAATTCTATTTGTATACACAAGCACAAACATAAACCAATCATCCCCCACACTTGGTGTTTATCATCCTCAGACACTCATGTCTGCCCTCCTCTTGTTCCTGATTGCATGTTAAAACAGCTTGTGATCCTGTCATTATCAACTTTAGTAGTTTCAATTTCTTTGTTTTATTGCAAAGAAGAGGAGCATCCATCTCAAATTACAACCAATAATCTCTGAACTATGTTTTTTGTAATTTCTCAGTAATCGCAGGAAAATCAGCAAATTAATTCCTCAATTGTAGTAAATTAAAATGCTACACAGTTACTTTATGTAACTTGTTCCTACAAGATGTTCTGGAGTCTAAAATGATAAATGGGTTTAAAAAAAGGCTAGACAAATTGATAAGTGATAAATCCATCAATGGATACTAAATATAATGGCCTAAATTTAACATACTCTTCAGAAAGTCCCTAAATGAATGATTGTTGGAGTCCAAGATAGAGAATGAGGGCATAAATGGATATCCAGAAGCTCAGAGAAGGATGATCTATATATATCTATTTCTGTTACTGGCCGATTTTTGAGACAAGGCAAATGCTTTGTTTGTCTGCTAGGTTTGTGCACACTCTGATATCTACATGGGGCTTACTATTATTCAGGCCCCTTTTAGTAAAAAATGGCAAATTAAAGTACACAAAAAATGTATATGGGCAAAATATGTTTGGTTCTCCAGTTTTATGAGATTAATTTTTTAAATTCATATCAGAAAAAAAGATAGCAGCAGCAGCTGACTTACATTATAGTTGCCCTGTCCCCTCCTTCCCTCAGTTAAATGGACTGTAATTGTTTCAGCTGTCTGAATTCACGACTTCTTTTAACAACATAAACTGAAGTGAACATGAGTTTACATTACCAGATGAGACGGTGAGCTGAGGTGTCCCAGAAGTTATCTCACTGCCACTTCAGTTGCCATTTTTACTGTGGTCAAAGCACCTCAAAAAAGGGGGTGAGTAGAGGATGGTAACAGCTTTACCTTCCTCATCTGAAATGGCATAAAGCTGAAACTGAGCACAAATTTAACGGCAGCTGATTTTCTGAATCTTCAACCAGAGCCCGAGAGTTAATCAGATGCTGGAATTTCTACCCCTTTACTCCATTCACCACACTTCATCATTTCTTCCCATACCTTATGTACAAGTGGAAAATACTGGAAGTGTCGGGTTTGTTTTTTTTTTTTTTTCTTTTCATAATGCCCAGGATTTACTATCTTCCCACATACAACTGAGGAGAGGAAGGTTGGATGGGGCTGGACTTTATTTGTGCATGTTTTTCTATTGCCAACATGTTTAGTTTCCTGCAGAGTCTTCCATTCCACCTCATTTTTTCATAATTTTTACCTCATCAAAACTAACAGCTCACTTTTACATTTACACTTTGCATATTCTGCTCCTGAGTCCCTTCAGTAAAACTAATGTGGTTGTTTTTCAGCCCTGCTTCAGTGTCAAGTACATCACTGAACTATCCAAGATTCTGTTAACTGATGCAATTTCTAGGCTTTCAAAATGAGAACAGGGCATAGAAAAAAGTAGATTTTTTTTTTTTTTAATGACAGCTCAGAAGTATAGGATTTGGAATCAATCTGCTTCTGAATAAACTCAAAATATACTCAAATAATAAACACATTCAAATCAAAACTTAATTTTAGCCAATGGAAAGAGAAGCTTTTTCTTTCAAATGTAAGAGAGGATTTCACTTAATTGGAAGAAATGTATCATACATGTATTTAATTTAATGAAAGCCACTGTAGGTACGAAGAGAACAGGACTGAGTAGGCATACCTTTTGCTTGATTCTAAAGTTACACTAAAGGGCAAATTAGTATATAAATAGACTACCACACTTTTCTGGTTCACCAATAATTACTTCCCATGAAAGAGAAAAAGAGAAGATCCACTTGTACTCTCTTCTGTTACTCCTGCAGCCAAAATCCCTCAGTACTGTTTTATCTCATTTTTATCTCTCTCATTCAATATATCCATTATGAAACTGCTAAAACACTCAATTCCTGTTTCTTTGGCCATGTCTCCTTCACCCTCTGTATGTTTTCTGTCTTTTGATATTACTTTTAATCTTTTTATCTCTCCTTCAAGGTTCTTGAAAATTCTGTATTTGTACAGAATTCCATAACACATTCTGATAACAGTATGTAGCATGAAGGACTTTTTTTGAGAAAAAAGAGATATGATTAAATTTCTGACATTAATCATATGTTCAAGAGCACTGTGATCATATCATTTGCTTGCTCAGATCATAGCTTTGTGACCTTCTATTTCTTCCTTAGATGGAACACATATGATTAAAAGTGAATACAGTATTTTTAATCTGTTGAAGGTTTTATTGTCGGAGTACGAGTGCATATACAGTTTGTGAGTAGGTGACCACTTCCATTTATGCTGACACATATCGTGTTCCGAAGCTTTTTGTAAACATCATTCCATCTCCAGCTGTGCATTTCATTTCCGCTGGACATATGACCCCAAAACGTTAGCATGAATAGGCAACTACTGTCTGCCTCACTGTTCCCCACAGGAACCATAGTTTCAGACTTTCTCTATTCATTACAAAACTAAGAACTGAGAAGACTGGAGATGTCATTACTTGGTGTCAGTAATACCAACCACAGATTCATGGAAGACATGTGAGTTAAAACTTTCCAGTTCAGCTTTAAATCAGTATGCATATTTTACAAGTCTTTGCAGACAGGAAGACAAAGAGAAGGAATGAGTGATAAAAACATCAACAACCTCTAAAATGAACAGGAAAGGAATAGTAAGAAACACAGCATGCTTTTAACATGGGATTAAAGGAGTAAATACATGCTGAAAGAGTTTTTTAAAGGATTTTTTCTGTAACACGGTGCTCAGTTTTTCTTTATTTGTGAACAGAGAGCTTCCTACTGTGCTCGTAGGAGTAAATCACGGTAGGCAGGAAGTTCTAACGCAACACAATGTGTTAGAGTAATATCAACAACAGCAAAATAATGCGGCAATGTGGAAGCCTCAGCATGCATTCATGCCAAATGGTTCATGTTGAAATGGAAAACACAAAGAGTATTTTTCAGTGACAAAAGAAAATCAGTATTTAAAATCAATGCCAGCCATGGGGAACAGTGAGAATAACTAACAAAAGACCACAAAGCACCTTTGGGAACACTCAAAAGAAAAATGCAATAAATATAAAACCATTATACCAAAATAAAAGCCTCTTTGCCCCACATTAGGATGGATTTGCAAGTCAAAATCAGAAACCACACTGATACTAATTTTTCACGTTGCCACTTCCAGCCACTTCTGAAAAACTAAAGAATACTTAGGTGTCTGAGTTAAAAGTTCTTTGAAAACATCAGATTAATGCCCATCTTTCTCGCCCATCTCTCATGGTTTAGTCTTATTTACATTTACCTGCCATGCTGCTGTACACAGGAGCCCCTTGCAGATCCCAGATCTATATGCACATGCTGGTTCTGTTCTGCCTGCACACCATGTGCCCACTGGAAAGGCAGGTGGGCTCTCGAGAGAGACAAGAGGGGGTACCCTGGCAAGGACAGTGGTGCTCACCTGCCCAGCAGATTAGACACACCAAAGCACATTACTCACTAGATGGGATTCTGAAATTCCTTTGCAATCCCCTCTTTGCAGATCAGCTGTGACAGAAGTGTAAAGACATGGTTAGCCTGTTTATTCATTTCACCTAACAAACCAGTTTGGTGTAAAAATGACATGTTTGTGTTCGACAAAGTGAGTTACAAAGGCTCTGCAGAGAGCTTATACAGTATCTTGGTATCTCTGTCTGAATTATTGTTTGCTCAGGAATAACACCAGACCTGCACTGCTCCATGCAATGTTCTGCTGAGGCTAGCAAGGCCTGCCAGGCTGAAACCCCTGACCTGCTCTGTGGGAATAAGCATGGTTGTACAAAGGCCAAGCTAGTAAAACTCAACAGATCCAGCTAGTCCACGTAAAATGTCTTCCAAAACTTGTATTAGAGAGGTTTTTATGTTACACACCACACACAAATCAAATTACTCTTTCCTCTATCACACCCTGCTTTAAAGAGCTGGGTGTATCTATTTGCCAACTTAGACAGCACAAGCACATCTTATTGGAGTGCCTCTCCAGTAGTTAGTAGGTTTAAACACCACAGTAGCCATATCTGTGAGGGATACACTCTTCCACCATAAGGAATGTGAACTAAAGCAAAGATACCTATTAAGTAGTTTTCTCAAGGTCTTCAGGAAATTTGCTCTTGGCCAATAAATCAAACCCAGATCTCCAGAGTCCCTCCCCATTCCCTTATCCTCTAGCATATTTCATCTCTTGATGCATAGTATAGTTTGTTGAGGAAATCAATTCTAAATAACTCAATGCACCGAGTAAGTGGAGTTTCACCAAAGCACAGACCCAGACCCATGTAACTTGAAACAGAACTTTTAATAATGTTTCCTTTTGTATTTGGAGTAGCAATATTTACAGAGCCCAGAGAGGAATTAACAAAACCAAATTTACTGCAAAATTTAATTAAAAGTATACAGGGCAATAGAGAGTCTTCACTACCTCTTTTCTAAGAACTCCATCTTTCACAGGATATTGAATGACAATACACTTCGCTAATAAAGGTCAGAAGAACGCATATTAATTGAATGTGTCCTAAAGGCAGGATATATATCCTCCAATCTGATTAACTCTTTCCTGGATTAAGATTTATGCACCACGTTCCTCTTAAGGAAAAAAACCCACCCAAACCCTTAGAAAATAACTAGCACATCTATAACTAGGGACTTAAAGCATAAAGAGTGGCTTTAATACATTGCAAAGGTTTAAAATACTTTTTTTTTTTTATAGGAAGTCTGTTTTCTTTTCACTTTGGATGAATAGAACTGAAACAATAATGCGTGGTGAGATGAATAAAGGTGTGGGTGTTTATCCAGACTTTGAGATTTTGCTTTCTTCGGTCTGTATTTTAGTCTATATTTAATAAGAATAAAACCTATTTTGGGCACTATCCTAATTAAATAATATTTTAACGCATTGCTTGCCTTTGGTTTGCTTTCCTTGGACTGACATCCAGCAAGGCCACAGATTACTGGAAACCCTGCAGATGTTGCAGAAAGGGATGAAGAATGAGAAGAAAACTGCTGGTTGAGTTGCAGTTATAAAAAGTTGCAGCACTCACTGATGCATGAGGTTATGTTCCCTGGAATACACTTTACTGTGTGTTCATATGATTCCTAAAAGGGGTAAGAACGAAATATTATGGGCAAAGGCAGACCAGGTAAGTCAGATGCTATTTTAACTTTCATCTGGAGGAGTTTTCATTGGGAGTTCAGCTACATTTTATCCATATACTTGAGACTGTCACTTGAGAACACCACAAATTTTGTTCCTGTTGCTGTCAAAATCAAGAATGAAATTTTGGAAGAGGAATTATCAGTTAAGACATATGCTATAATTAAGTATATGGCAGTGGTTTGACAAAGCAGAGATATTTGAGAAAGAGCAGCTTGTGGACGGGATGAAAGGTGCTTGCCAGCTTAGTGTTCAGCAATGTACATTCTGCCAACAAGTATGTGTATTTTAGTTTATACACTAAACCAAACATAACCAAAACTGCCAGCAAACATCATGTTATCAGATTGCTATAGAAGATTTGTTTCATCCAGAAGTGACATTATTTAACTTGCAAATAAAAATTTGAACTGCTGTACGATGTGCTGTAATAAAAAGGGATTTATAAAAATATTTATTTTCTTAGTCTGGATTTATTTAAACAATGAGGACAGAGTTTTACAAACTCACCTATATCCAAGTGAGAATATTAAATCTGGAAGTTTCAAACACTGTATGGCTTACTACCTACATGCCTCTTCCCCCTTCTTCTGTGAGCCTATTTTCAAGATGGAACAAGAGGAATGAGGTACTTCTGTGTTTATTATAGTTAGTCATGCTTCTTGGCATATGTTATTGTATTTTGCAGATAATAAACAAGCATTTCTATTGTGAACAAGCTAGGAATGGAATCTGTTTGCATATAAAGTCTGAGAGATAAAGGACGATTACTTACATTATTGTATACTTAAAAAAAATCTAAAATCTTTCTCTCATGAGCACACAAAACAGAGCCTTTATAAGGAATGCATTTTTCTAATCTTCTCCCTTTGGGTGTAGTATATCTTTTTTTGTTGATCTGTGGTTTTCAAGAACAAGCCTACACTGCAGAAAGTAATGGATTTAAAGAAAATAATGATGAAAACTATTGGAGCAATTTCTTACCAGTGTGTCCTTATGCCAACATTTGAGTGGTGATGGTTAAATACACTGACTGATTAAAAAGCAATGTCATACCTGTAGACATGCAGGAGCTCTGCCCTGGGGTTTATTCACATCAACAGCCACAAGCTGCCAACCTCCAGCAGCATCTTCATGAAACATCTTGAAAGGGAAAATTGTTGTCAGAAATGTTTTACATGCCAAAAAATACAACTGAAATTTAATACATTCCCCTTAAGGACCTGCATACATTTTGATGATAGCTAGTTTAAAAGAAGAGGGAAATGGTTCTCACTGCTATGGAAAAAAAGCAACGTGCTCTTTTTCCAACATTAATAAATTCTGAATTTTACTCAGATAACACCAAACACAATGTGTCTCTATTAGTCCTAATGTAGAAAATGATTCAATTAGTCTCTGATCAGTATCATTAGATGGTGGTACCTGTTCAGAATAAATTCCTTACTAAGGTAAACTTATCCAGAGGAAACACAAATACACTGTGACCAAAAAACAAGTTTCATTGTGCATTTGGAAATAATAGACAACCTCGTCTTTTTTACTGGCAAAATTATTTTATTCCAAGGATCAGACTATTTTTGGTGCACTGATGCATATCAAGAGTAGCTGTACAGTCCTTCTGTACTGTTACCTGGAGTTTATAATTCCTGCAAATAGCTGGATGATATCCGGGCTCTAATGATATAAATGGAAAAGCATCTCTTGACCACAGTGGTATTCACAATTTACCAATAACCTCTGGAAGCATAGGTTAGGTGTAGGCATTCTGGCTTCCCCCCCCCACCCCCCTCAGAAATTAGGACCTAAAAAGATGCAGACTGTTGGACATAAGGAACAGTGAGAAACCACGTCTGGAAGTGATTAATATTGTCCTTGAAAATGTCCTTGAAAGAAAATGAATTGCTCTAGCATTTTGAACTGCCACCTGAGAGTCTGTATATACTACGCAATGAAGTGTGGCAAAGTTCCCACCTCACTCCTACCTTTTCCTTGACACCTACCACCCAAACAAGCCACCTCGAGAACACAAGCCACCTCGAGAAGCAGCATGGTTGAAGCTTAAAAGCCATCCTGAGAAAAGTGCTCATTAGGGTGGGGACAGTGTCACACAAATATGTTTGTAATGCTGCTCAGTCCTTACATAGCACTGCTGCACCAGAAAGAGCTGCCAACCGAGATCAGCACCGAATTACTCCTCTTTGTACCACGCTCTAATGTGCGGTGCTGAAGTGCTTTACAAGAACCTCCTTTTATCCTTCTCCAGAGACCTCTTCCTTGACTTTGACTCTTGGACACTCATTTTCTTTTCTATAGGACTAGGTTTCGGGACCAGTTTAACGATCTATGAAGTGGGCAAATGAAGCAAGATATTGTTGGTTTTTCTAAAGGTTATTTCATGCACAAAATAAGCAAGGTTTTTAGCTTTCGTCTGGTGCTTTGAACAAGCAACATTGCAAGAAATTTTCTGCCCTTAATACAGAAGAAGATAAATTGTTTTTGTAGTTCAGTAAGCTCAAAACCCTTTATGTCCCATTATGCCAGTGACTCAAGGAACAAAGTAACCATTCACTTGTCTGCAACCACCGAGCTACTTGTATTTTGCATGATGCAATTTATATCCAAAATGTTCATATTCTTTGGTATGATGACATTACTTGGGTAATTTCTTTTATCCTCGAAATTCCTCAATGTTGGCTGCTTCTTGAGTTTCCCTTCACTGATCTCTCTGTTCCAGCTTCTATATATACAGTTCAGAGTATGTTGGTTAAGACTATATGGCTCAAGAATTTGTCCCATCAGAGATGAAATGAACATTATGTTCCTCAGGTTAACTATGTGGCATGTGGAAAAATCCTCTTTTTTGTTAGATTTTAAATCGATATCACCAAATCTCCTTTGACAAAGATGTATATAGAGTAGAAATTATTGTCCTAAAGCCTATTTGAGGTGAAAAATGTAGCATCAGATAGAAAAGAACTAGATTTACATATGGATTACATGAATATCCAAAGCAATATCAGAAAATATTTAATAAATAATTCTGAAACACTTAAGTCCTCTGGCTTAAGAAAACAAATAATCTCTAGCTAGAGAGGTTATAAAAAATTTACTCATGGGCATACTTCTCATATCTGTCTTTCTAAGGGCTTTTTGCAAGCAGTCAGTACTGGTCTCATAGACGGCAAACTGCTCTAGCCTGGAAAAGTCTGGCCTTTTGTACATTCAGGATACATAATATGATTGTTACAACAATGAGTGGGGGAATTTAAATCCCAACCTGTTAGCCTTCTTTTTTTCATACTGGGTCTTTCACACTACCCAGCCCACATGTAGCACCCTTCCTATCATGGCTTCTTCCTACCCATTATCTCATTTTCAGGGTCTCATTTTCTGTGGCTACCTCAAATATTAGCATGGCTCTTTCATTGCTTCAGCACTTCATTCTTCCTTGGTCTCAACATGCCTTTCTCAGTTCCAGGGCCAGCTTCCTGAAACACTTCAGCTACCCTCTGACCTCTCTTCTTCCATCTACACTTCAGCTACCCTCTGACCAAGCTCTTCTTCCTTAGCACAGAAAGTGGTATTCAATAGCAACCCTAATTCCTAACCCACCAATGACATGATAAAAAATCATTATCTTCCTTCATTAAAAGAAAATAAAAACATAGTGGTAACATTCCCAGTCATATAAAGGACCATATTACAGTCTTCTCTATTATTCCTTTTAAAGAAAGCCTAGTTGGATAACATAACCTAGAACTTAATTTTATATGAAAATTCATACATCAACCTTAAGATATATGTAGTAACATGCAAAGTCAAATAAATTAGATAAAATAATAATTTACAGGAATTTCTAACTTATTATTAATTCATAAATAAACTAAATCCTAAAGAATCTCAGCATCTCAGGTGCTTCACCTGGGTGGTGGCAGTTGAAGTAGTACTGCTCCTGGACCCCCACATCTGCTGGAACTGCACTCTAATTTCTGCAAATGTTTCAATGATGACTGCGATGAAAACATTCTGAAAAAAGAACAAGAAAGAATGGCTGACACAAAGCTCAGCAAGCAGAAAAGTGAAGAAATTCATTCTAATATGATCTACATTTCAGACAGGTTTAAAATAACACATTTTTCAGTACCTTAACAAGCCAGGCCAGAAAGAAAATTAAGGTGATGAAATAGAAATATGAACGCCATCGGGGAAAGCTGTCGATTGCTCGGTACATAAGGAACACCCAGCCCTCCTGAGAAGCAGCTTCGTAAACAGTAAATATGCTTGTGCCTGTCAGAGGAAAAATGAAAATGTTTGTCATTAAGCCTCCCTGAAAGTTTTCAATATCAGCAAACAATAATCTTTTATCAATTTTATTTTCCTTTTCTCTAAAGGGTACCAATCAGCTCTCTTTTTCTATCTTCAGAGAGGAGTTTTTCAGCTGCATTTCCACATTTCTTCTTTTTGCAACTGAATATGAATTGGTTTTATATCAGAACAGACTCCCTCTCTCCCTTCTCTCCCATGCAGAATCCCTTAGGTGGGGTCACTAGCAGAATGCAAATGTCTCCAAAGTCAGAATTTGTCCCATCATGTGACTTCAGCAGCATGCATGAGAAAAGGCAGATTTAATTAAAACAATCAGGATCAACATTCAGTAGGTGAAAGGAATCACTATTATTATCAGCAACACAGAGTAGGCAGCAATACACCAAGGTGATGCTGAGCACTAGCAAGCACAGTGAAGCGTCTACAAGAAGCTACTGAACAGCCTCAAAAATCAGGAAGGTAGCCAGGGTAGCTGCATTAATATACATGTGTTGTCTTAAAAAAGTTACAGCTGAACTTCCTATATCACTCCAAGGAGGGGAGGAGGAGACGAAAGAAAAGTTATGAAGAGTTTATGTGTGCAGAAAGCATTTTTGAATAAAAGTGATGAAGTCACTCATTTTAAACCTAAGATTCAAACTCATCCTAATGTCTGAGGGATAATACGCTCCAGCCAGCTCCCCCTTCCTCCTTGTCTCTGCAATGAAAGCTTCAAAATACAGACTGTGGTTAGGACTCATACGGCACTCTTGTTTGAAGTATTTTTTTGTTCTGAGAAGGAACACAATTAAACTGTGAAATTAAACTGTGAAATCTGACAAACTGCTGTGAAATCATGGAATTGTCCTACAGCCACCTGCTAGCTCTGCTCCACTGCTGCTTCGTTTCATGAAATATCTTGGATAAAAGAGGAAGCATGAGGAGTACTGCCCTTAGCAAAACACAGCAGCTGCTAGCAACATACAGGTAGTAAGCATGAACCGGCCAACTATCTGATCCTGTTCACAGAGAAAGGAGTGGCTCTTGTCAGAAATTCCTGAGTCCAGACGTTTCCCAAAAAAATCACACCAGCCTATAATCATAGAAAGGTCTGGGTTGGAAGGGACCTTAAAGATCATCTAGTTCTAACCCCCCTGCCATCAGTAGGGACACCTTCCACCAGACCAGGTTGCTCAAAGCCTCATCCAACCTGGCCTTGAACACTTCCAGGAAGGGGCCATCCACAGCTTCCTTGGGCAACCTGTGCCAGTGGCTCACCACCATCACAGGAAAGAATTTCTTCCTAATATCTAATCTAAACCTACTCTCTTCCAGTTTGAAGAACTCACTCAGTTGATATGTAGGTGTTGAATGGTTAACATGGTCATGGTGAGCAGGCAAAATGAGTAATCCTTTCTATTAATTTTTCTGGTTATTGGATGCTTTCCTATTTACTGCATATGGTTCCCACGACCAAGGGACAGAAGTAAAAATAAAAGGAAAGAAAAAGCATTCAAGCGTAGATAGCAAAACTCTTTCTGTTTCTTTAGAAAAGAGAGTGGTCTCTATCAATACAGAAATATTCATCAGTGATTACTTCATGGGTATTTTGCATTTCAAAAATTCATAAAGTAATAGTTCAATTATCTAATATTATACTGTTGCTGAAGTGATTAAATTATTGAACAAAACAGTGCTGTTGAGGACAGGCAGAGATTAAGGAAAAAAAAGGAATCTATTAAAAGTTGCTGGCTAGGAAACTGTAATTAGTCATTACCAATGGGAAAGTCACAGTGAAGATTAGTAAAATAGAGAGGATGTCATGCAAAGTATTTATAACACATACACTGGGCCATCTGCCACAGAGAAGCAATACTGTGAATGGACAAAAATGCACAATTAACCCAATTAAAATAATACGTGTTAATCTGTGACACTAAATTAAAAATACAGCTTGTATATAACTAGTACAGGTGTTCTTAAGGCTATCAGAAAGCAATGAGTGCTAAGAGTATATACATTCTTCCTTAACATATGTGACTAAGAAAGTAATACAGCTTTCAGTACTGATGCCAAGAACCACTTTTAACTATCCCTGTAAATACTGTTTCAACTGGATACAGAATAAAGGCACGACAGTAAGGGATCCAACACCACAAAATGTTTTGTTTTCAAAAAGAAGAGTAATTCTTAAATAACATCTGCCTTACTGCATGCTTTTGCTCTTCTAAAAGTTACATTTGAAGACAATCAGCAACTGATTCTATTTCTTCTAGAGTATTTGTATTATATCTGACTACATCTTCTGAGAGCCGAGTTATTAAAAAGACTCTCCTTTCACAGCAGCGTGATGTTTTTCTCACCATGTTCAAATCCATATGGAGAGAGAGAGAGTATTAAAATTCTAAGTGATGGTGGCATACACCACAAAAAAACAGACAAGGCAATGCTGCCATGTATGAAACCTAACTTATACCCTTTAGATCAAATTGCAAAATTCTCCTTTTCCACAGGTGTCAGTATTCTGTCTACCAGTGACATATTATCTTCTTCTACTAGTTCAGAGGGCTTAAGTCCTGACCACATAATGCTAGGAGTCCCATGGTTATGGCACATGAGGCACAGGAGCTTGTGTAAATCAAGCAGGAATATGGCTGGCAGGGGGAACAAGGGGTTGAAAACCTGCAGAGCCTGGCTATTCACATACACAACAGGCCCCATTTACTTCAAAATGGAGTAATTTCTTGTCAATGTCGTGAACATTTAGATCAAGATTCATGCAATCTAACTACAGGCATCAGCAAGACATTTCAGTCATGGAAAAGCTTTGAACCATCAAGAGGGTTAAACATATTACTATAATGACATTACTCATCATTTTAGACATGTTGGCATGGGTAGTTTGCTGAATTTGGAACTAGGATTTCAACATCTGCATCTAAAATATTGTTAAATCTTATAAAACCAAACTATCTAGAAAATATTTGACAATTTTCCTATTTGTTTCAGTAGATGGCTAAACCTTGGTGGCAAGAAAGATTAAAGTAATTCAGGAGGGACTTTCTGATAACAACAGAAGTAAAATAAAATAATATACTTTTATTTTGTTTTGTTTCAGTGCTTTTGTTTAAACTTGACTGATAAATTCCACATTCTGATGTTACAATAAAACAATTCCTTTAATCATGCTGATGGTTAATCAAAACAAGGAAGGAAAATATTTCTCACAGATTAAAACTAAATAAATTAGTATCATAATCTGTATCGGTCTCAAAAGACTGCTTTTATTTAACCAATAAACATTTCTACCTTTGGAAATGTTTTAGAACTGTGTAGGGTCATTAGCAAAAACAAAAAAGTCCAGAAAATGAAAGATTTAGTGAAGTATGGGAAAAGAAATTGACTCTTGCTCAATTTATGCAACATTTTCATTTGCTTCATACCTTACAGAAGAAAAGACAGCAATCAGAGACAAACTGTATCCTTACTAATAACGCATGTTTAGGTATATGGGTGTTCAGCACTGAAATGCAGAGGGCTTGTGCCTTCTTCAATGCATATGATTCTCTCACATCTACCAGCTGGGAGCGCTAGCTTGAAGGGACATGGAGGAAGTAGTAGTAGTAATTGATTATAATAAAATAAAATTCTACTGGTTTCCATGCCTAATCAGGGAGCAAGGTCACCTGGCTCTTCCATGCTATACAAATTAAGAGTATCAGGGAAAAAAAGAGCCAGTGCACATAGGTGATGATTTTCTACAGCACAGTGAAGAAAAATACCTTGCTAAAATCTTATCTTTTAAATGCCTAAGAATATAGAGGGTATTTATTTAAAAAAAAAACCCAACAAAACAAACAAAACCAAAACAACAACAAAAAAACCAACCCAAACCCAAAAGGAGTCATAGTTAACAGAAAAACAATAGTATCATTGTGCAGGGATGCTATATAGTGTATTTTCTAGTTATGCATATTTTCTGAACATACAGGTTTTTCTGCTTGTTTCTGTGCCTCTGTGACATCAGCTCTTGCTATAATCAGCTCATTCTGCGAATGGACATCATGAAGAAGAGATTGGACTGAATAATGCTGCCATTTTATAACTGCAGAATTAAAGGAGCAGAGCTAAAAGGTCACATGAAAAATTCACTAAATCTAGAAACAGAACCCTTTCCTCCCAGCTCTGTTACATTCTTGCTTAGATACAAAATCCTGTACTACCAGAGGAAGAGAATGCATGGTGTTGAGGTGTTGTCTTTTATTACCATCTTTGTGCTATGTGATTTGTAGCTATTGCAATTGAGAAACAAAAAATGAAAACTAGGCTTAGTATGTCACAAACGCCAGCATTTTCTGCATACGTATCTATGTTTATTGACTGCCTGGGTTTACCACGTCAGGGTTCTCTCAGTTCTCTTGTGCCTGCTGCGAAGCTGCTGAGAAAGAAAACTTACAGGAGGGCCCCTTTATGTAAAAAAAACATGATAAAAGTTCGATTTTGTAATTATTTTTTTTTTCTTTTTAATCAGGAACTATCCAGGCAAGTAAAAATGTTTGCGTTGCTATTAAAAGCTTAAAGCTGCACCACAGAGTCAGCCACCCACGGGAAGCCCCAGATGCCCGCCAGGCCAGGCGCCTCCTCCGTCCTCGGCAGCAGCCGCTAGATGGCGCCGGTGCACCTCCCGCCGGCCCCTCGGGCGGGAAGGGCCGCGCGGGGAAAAACATCGATTTCTCCATTTCCCGGCAAAACTAAGCAGCCTTCCAGCAGGTGCTGCTGGCTGATTGAACTCTGCTTGTTGTGCTGAATGCCGACGGGAAGCTTTCCTCAAGGTGGTTTTGTCAATGTTATGTCCAGGAAGGAACGACCTCTCGTTTAGGCTACAGAAACGTTATCAACCAACCCTGTTTCCGTCCCCACTCACTTGCACCGATAAAATCATGAAGCTGAACGTTCCTGCAAGGCAGGGGTATTCCCACTGACCAGCCAGCTTTTAACTTATGCCTTATATTTCAGTATCAAGGTATTTATAAAGCATTGCTTGCAGTTCAGGGTTTTCCAGCTGTTGTACACTATTGTTTAGGTAGAGAATAAAAATCACCCAGAAAAGCAAGGACAAAGTTGTTAGAACTTCTGGGAAGCAGCTGGTAGATACGACTGAAATCAACAAAAAGATCTGTGGTGGTTTGGGTGGATTCAACCTTTTTGCTTGCAGCTTGCAGCCAAACACAGCCTCCTCTCTCGCCCCCCCACCCCTCTTTGCCCAGGGAGCAGGGGAGAGAATTGGAAGGAAAAGGGCAAGGAGACTCACGGGTTGAGAGAAAAACTATTTACTAATTAATATAAAATGATAATAACAACAGTGATAACAGAATATACAAATGAGTGATGCACTGTGCAATTGCTCACCACTGGCCAGCTAATGCCCAGCCTGTGCCAGCCAGTGATCCCGGAGCAGAGACAGTCCCAAAACCGAAACCCCGGGAGAGTGAGTCTGAGTGGTCCCCGAGAGAATTCCCCCGTCTTCCAGTCAACCCCAGTTAATACACTGACATGATGTGACATGATCTGGAATATCTCATTGGCACATTCAAATGCCAGTTTGGGTTTTGCTGTTCACTGCGCTTCTCCCTCCCAGTCCTAATGCAGCTGTGAACCAGCCAAACACGGTGGCCTTGAGCTCCAGCAGCAACTAATAACATTGGTGCTTTATCAACATTCTTCTTATTCCAAGTCCCACACTGAAACTAAAACACAGCTATTCTAACTACTAAGAAGAAAATTAACTCTATCCTAGCAAAATCAGGACAAGATCAAATCCTGAACAGCTTCATGGGGTTTCTTGTCTCCAATTGAGCGATCCAGTCTATTTTACTCTCCCATACCAACTCCTATCAGCCAGTTTGCTGCCAGCAGAAATGAGGAGGAAAAGAAGAAAAAAGAAACATGCCAATGCTCTGCTCCTCCTTTGAGTCCTCAAAGTCCGCTGCCATTTCCCTGTGACTGAGCTGTGGAAAAGATGGCAAAATGGAAACTGTGCAGAGCACTCATGTGCAACAGCAGAAAAAACACACAGCCAGTCTGAACACAACATTTTAACTTTTGTAACTGTAGTGACTTCAAACATACAGTAGTGATATGTTATTGATTCTTCATTTTGAAAATGTCTCCTTATGAGAAGATGAAGCTTTTACATATGAGAAGAGACTATATAGAGAGACTGTATGCACAAAATCACCATAAGGAGACAAAGAAACATTGTAAATCTAAGTGCTAGGATCAATGCAATTTGTTCTACAGACTTAGTAAAGGAAAGACAGAAGGTCAGCCAACTTTCAGCAAAAAAGTTGATGGACTTAGCCGCACTGTTTGCAAGTATTTTAGCAATCGGTTTGCTACTCAGAAGTTCTAGCTTACTAACGTGGATGTAGCAATGCTAGCACATGTATCGAATGCTCAGGGTAAATAGGAGCATGGCAGTTCATGCTCAGTTATACCATTAGTGTCTCATGTGATGGTGCCTGTGCTCCCTGAAGTAATACTTTATGCTTTAAAAAGACAAACCTGTATTACATTTGTGAACAAGTCTGTGGTGTAAACAGAGACAAACATTCTTCAAAATGACTTTAGGTGTGCATGTTTATGGATATTTAGCCAGACTAGCATTTATATTTGCTTTTTTAAAATACTTTTTTCATTAAAATGCTCCCCAATTATATGTTCACAAATAAGTTAGCAAATAGGGATCCAAAATGTCAGCAGAGCTCACAAGCTGGCTTTATGTGCATAAATATTGTCTGCTTTTTTCCTTTTTGCAATTACACAGCTGTAGTGCTAATATACACTCTCTTTTATAATCACTGGGGTTTTTTTGTGTGTGGCAGCTTTACAAAATTTACTGGCAGTTGATGAGAATCAAGGAAATGCTGAGCTGTGAATTGTTCACACCTCACACACCGCTACCTGGAAGCTCTGCAGCACAGTCGACAACTCCCACCTCTCCTTCTCCCTAGAGAGTTTTTTTAAGCTTGAGACTTTTCTTGGATCCCTGGGCTCCCATCCTCAACAGAACAGGCAGAGCTTCAAATGGAGACTGGAAGTAGGACACTGCCATAGCTGTGCTTTTGCCTATCAGGGAATCAAACTGTAATAATAGCCACTTCTCAGATCTAGAAACCAAAAATAGAGAAATCCCTCGGCCTTGGTTTTAAGAGCGACAAATGCTGTGGAGAGGGGCCTGCCACCACCTCAGTCTTTCCAATGAAACGCCTTTGATTTAAGGTACAGTCATAGTAGAATAAATGACTGCTATGGTAAATGTTATGACAAAACTATGTAACGTTAAACAGAAGAAACTCTATAATTTATATTAACTTATTCCTTTGAAAATAAGCCATCTTTTTATAGGACTGTTACTTCTTCTTTTAAAATACATTATGTATGTAGATGTCTTTAAAACCACGTGAAAGTGACAGTCCAGAAATCAAACATTCAGAAATTCACACAAATTGTTACATTTAAAAATTAATGAACAATTTAAGGGTTATCATATTAAAAAGACAAAGGTTCTCAGTACTGATATTATGTACTTGGATTGTCATTCAGCCATATATTAAACATTGGGAATGACTATTAAAATCAAGGTAGTGATGGATCACTTTGTTAGAGAGAAAACAAAGTATGCAAATCTTCCTTGACACAAGGCATGCAAATTCAGCATTGACTTTCATACATTGTCAATCAAAACTATTCACTTGTTGCATCAACTTTCCCACTAGTCATAGACAGAGCAATCTAATTTGTTACAAGTGCAGTCATGAAACAGCAAAGTTAGCATGCATCATGGCGTCAACTAATTTGCTTAATTAATAAAAAATGTATCTGCTTTGTAAAATGAAAGAAGTATAGAAGGATTAAACCATAGGACATATTCACATAGTAGCATTTCCGTATCTAGAGTGACCATAATGATACTTTACCCAAATGCAGAGTTAAATAAGTAGCATGACTGTAAGCTTTATCATAAGAGATAATTTCATGAATTCTTGAGTCTGGTCAGCTAGAAGCAACTGCCTCAAATGCATGGAAATGCAGAAAAATGCATTAAAAGAAAAGCTGTAGAAGCTAAAGAGAGCATGCATTAGTGATTCAGCTGAACAGCAGAATAACTGAGGGACCTGGAGATGCATAGAAACCCCAAAACTGTGTGCATATTTCGGAAATAAGGACTACACGAGATTGCCTGACCTAAATGGAGCATTTCCAGTGTGGTATTTATATTAGTAAGAACTGAACAATCAGAGAAGTTCAAGACAAAAAGCCTTACAGGAAAAAACGGGCTAGCAAAATCTATAAAGAAAAAAGATCATGTCCACAAAGTGCTAAAAAAGATCATGCAAGTGACCTTGAAACCTATGGCAGCATATTTTATTTGACCACCATGACAATGCGTTTCCTTATTTCCAGTTGCAGTGCAGCCCCTTCATCCTAAAGTTTCAAACCATCCAATCAATCAGCAATCAAAAAAATCTACCACAAATATTTAACAAAGGAAAGAACCTCCTCATCCCCAGCAGAGGTTTAAGCGACAGAAGAGGACCAAAGAGAGCTTGAAATTCACTCTACAAGAACCTGTGCTGGTGACTGTGTGTGGGAAGTGGTGGGCCAGTTTGACAATGAATAACAGCAGGCTAGGTACTCTGGTAGACAGGAAGGTATTCGGGGAGCAAATTCCACAGTATGTAATTTCAACAGGCTATGAGGGCTGTATTTATATATATATATACATATTTTACTGTAGGATAGGAGAAACAACAATCTAAAGGAACCTAGACAACCAAAGCTGCTCCTCTGCACTAAAGCTCTATTTCAGTTTCATTCAGTTCCTCTGGGCATCACTTGTGAATTATAGGCACTTCCCTGAAGATGTACTCTCTCTCTTAAAATGAAGAGATCAGCCCCTTCTTCTTGCATGGGTAACATCAAAAGCAGTTGCATGAAATTTTACCCCTCCTGCAATCAGTGGTAAAACTGCCGTCATCTTAATTAAGTGTTTTTAAAAATTCCTCCCCTAATTTAATTTGCTCCAACTGAACAAGACTTTATTCTTTTCTTTATAAAAGTTTCACCCAAAGACAACAGGAGAAAATCCCAACTAGCAAGATCTGCTGAGTACTCAGTGACTAGAAATAAGACAGCAGCAGCACTTAGCTCAATGCATTTATGTAAGGAAGAAAACAGACAGTAAAGCTGGACAAGGAGACATTACACAACAGATACATGTTAGAAATCTCATTAGCCTCCACACATCTGAATAACAGGAGCAAATAAACAGTGCCAAATGCACCTTAAAAGACAAGTATAACTGAAGAGACAAAACCTTCCTTTCCTAAATGGGAGAAAGGAGCTCTATGATTGACTGTTACAAGAAAACCCAAATGACACTCAATGACCTGTTTAGCTATTAATAAGGTAAGTACTCCCCTGTACCTGTTCTGGCGAGTACTGTACTATTCTGTGCCACCAGAAGTAAAATAATTTACCTACTTTGTTGATGTGAGCGAGAGGTTTGCCCACGAGCCTCGTATGTGCAGTCAGGAAGCAGACGGAGACAGGGAGAAGTGGTTTAGTGCTCTGATAGCTCACGAAACTCCACAGCACCTTTGTGAGATAAATATATTGCTAATCTCATTTCAGAGATGGCTGTATTAAGTGAGACACACTGAGACTTTCCTCAAACAGCAAGAGAATCAATGTCTAAGGTGAGACTACCTTAAGAGAGATTAGAGTATTCGAAATTTGTGTTCTTTAGCTAGATGTCAAAAAACCCCCCGAACCTGATTTTATATTTCAATAAAAAACATGGATGGATGTCTGCAAGAATAGACAACTTTTTTTTTCTCTCCTTCAGAAAATGAAAGGTTGAGTTGAAAAGAAAACCAGTTCTTGCAACATCTGACTTTCATTCTTGACTGTCTTAAAGAAAGTTGTTTGCATGACTAGAGATCTACTGGTTATCAAAAGAATTCTTGGAAGACTAGCAGCAATAGACTAAGCAGCTGGCAGGTTTATTTGGAAATGAAAATCAAAACCTTTGGCAAGAAAAGCTGTATGAACTGCCAGATATTTTTTGGGAAAGAGAACATTCAAAGTTTAAACCTTGTTTTCAATATTATCTCCTTCTGCAGAAATCCTTTCTAATCTTTATGTACTACTGAAAATAGTTCCACACACCCATAAGAGAAATTTCCTGGATTTCTCACTGTCAAATCAATATTTTTTTTTTCTCAGATATGCCTTCTCTCTTTTTTCCTCAGCATCAAGTTTACCTGCAAAGATGTTTATTCTTTGTGTAGCTGTGAGTCAACTCTCTGCTTTGACTCAAAGCTGCTTTAATTTCTTATAGACCTCCGATATTTAACATATTTTTTCTTCAAAGCTTTTTGATAAAGTGGAAAACGTGGCATTTCGTACTGCACCACATGAATATGTGGTTTCAAAAAAAAGGACTGTATGAAAGAAGAGTTTTGGCATTGCTCAGTGAAGCAGTTCCCCAAGAAATACAGATCAGACCTAGCCCAGTAGTTTTTTATCAAAGGATGAGCTAAACAGACCTCATTTTCGATATGAAAATAATTTTCAGTTGGTAAAATGAAATCAGAACTTTTAGATCTGAAGGCACAAACAAATTCAGGGATGACTTTCTGCATGCCATTTACTTCACAGTGACTACCTCTTTGCCTGCTCTTCACCTGAAAAAAGACCTTTGGAAGTCTATGCACTCCTTTCACTGAAGTTGAAGGCACCTTTAATTATCTATCACTTACTTAGGAGTAAAAGCATACATAAGGACAGTTACTGTGGGACTTATAAACACACCTCGTTATCTTCAGTAATGCATCTGCAGGTCCTCCATGGCTTGGGTAGAGTTTTATATTGCTACATTATGTCCCCATGTTTTTCAGAACAGGAAAAAAATCCTAATCCTATTTTGGAAGCTCTGCCAGCACATTTATGTAATATTTTTGAAGGGAAAACTATGTTCTTAATTTTTAAATTGCACTGCCCAAAGTCAGGCACATGAGCTGATGTTCAGATAACTGTATGTAGTCTGATTCTTTGAGATGCTGAAAGAGACAAGTTTAAATTTTCAGTCCTGGTCTGAATGCTAGTGCTTGAAGCCAAAGGGAATTTTATCATTCCTTTATTAGAAACAGTTAGATCTATGCTTCTTAGGTTCTACCACATAAATACCAAAAAAACCCATAAAAGATTCTGGGAAAAGAGTATATTTGATCAATAGGTTGTTTTCAAAACACTCATTAAATTGCCTGCCACATTAAACATAAAGCTAGAGACTGATACTATAAGATGTAGTCAAGAGAAGAAAGCACAACTGTTTCCAGATCCACTCATTTTACAGCATCAAGAAGATGGGCTTCCTAAATGAAGACAAATGCAACAGCGAATCTCTATGTCTGCTTCCAAAACTGTGAGGCAGATCTGTGGGGCCCTGGCATTAAAAATCTTTCCACTGACTTTCCTAAAGAACTTGTAAAAGTATTAACTAAATGTTTTTAGCAGGATTCATGTGCTCAGGTCAGAAATCACTGAAATAAAAGGGAAACAACTGCTAGCAGGCAATAGCAAGCACTAGAATAACTGAGAGGACTGTAGAATTTGTCTCCTCAGACTCTTTAAGAATACATCACACAAGCATGTATAAGGAATAACGTAGGTAGAGGTGACTCTGTCTTGGAGTGGCCAGGAAATGAGCTGGACCTTCAAGTAAATATCCTTTTGAGACTCAAACTAGTTTTCTCCAATTTTACAGCATCAAAGAATTCTGTAAAGTCAGTACAGCATCTTACCATTACTAGTTGCAAAAAGGACATTAATGTGTAAGTGATCTGTGTTTGTTTAGGCTGCACATAGACACTACCTTTTCCAAATGCTGCATGTAGACACTACAGGGCAACAGAGTTCAAAGTGCAAAAAGCACTTTGCATTAGGGTTTTGGATGGAAAACTGTTGTAGGAGTGGTGGTGCAGAGCCAAGTTCTAGTGCTTCTAGACCAGCTAAATCATATTCTTCTGCAAAAAAGCCCCTTTTCCCTTTTCTTCCATAAAGGAAGCATTCATGGATCATAGGTTGTAGATCTAACTTCTGTAAAGTAAGAGATGTAAACTAACACTGTGAATAAATAAAATGTCATTCAGGACATAATTTGATGATAAATTAACTCTGTCTGTAAGGCTCTGAATACCATGTTAAAAGCATCACACTCACATGACACAAAATACTGATTTGCTATAAACTGACTCCGTCCCTTTAAAAATACCCTTTTTTCGAGGCCTTCACTTTGCACAGAAAGGTTGCACGCTGCAACTTCTATCGTCCATCCGCACCCTAACTTGTGCCACAGTAAGTATTGTCTGCTCTCCTACCTCCAGCAGAAATCTGGCCCAAAGGCATTAAGCTGGTGGGAATTCAGTATTGTGTGTCTCCCTCAGTGACTAGACAGTAACACATTCACATTCACCCCGCCCCATGCTCAGCAATCTCTGCTCTGGCTCTTAACACATGTCAAACCACAGCCTGAGTCTACTGCAAAGCAGCACTTCTGCGAGCACTTACGTACTCAAGCACTGTACCTCCTGATGTTATTTTCCCATGGATGTGCCTCTACCAAGTGCAGCTCCCTCCAACCCATACACACCTCCAGTATTATTACAAACAGGCTCACATCCTCAACATCTTCCACAGGCTGACATCCCCTCGTGCCATACACACCTTCAATACTGGGTTATAAAATCACATCCCTGATGGGCTGTGACACAAGGGATGTGACACAATGTTCTCAGGAGCTTCAGACTGAAAAATCTCACATTTTTGAGTTATGCTTTGGGGCCACAGGGGTGACTCATGGGGTCCAGTGGAGATCAAAACCAACACTGTATATATGGATACACAACCATTCTGCTCTAGAAGGGAACACATTTGAGGAGTGTGAACACAAGTCAGCCTATATCACATTGTTTGTAGACCAAAGATCAAAGCCAAGTAGATTATTTTATTCATACAAATCCCACCTCTTACTCAATTTCATCAGAAGCATACATGGCCAAATATCTAAGTGCAAATACACTTGGTAGTAGGAAGTTCTCAAGTTCAGGTTGCCAAAAAATGGAAAATACAGAGGGTAAATATCACTAAGCTCTTGTCTCTGACCATAAAGAAAGACAAAAGGTAGTACTGGCATTGAAACAAATGGCCATGAACATGAGGTAGGCTGATTTTAAGGGTTATCTATCTGTCAGAGAAATTAAATTCTGAAAGTTTTTAATCTTGTTTTGCCTCTTCCATTCTTAAGTTTTCTAAGTTGGGACTTTTTGTGAACAATGGATATGGCACAGGTCCCTGGTCACAAGAAGGAGTGGACAAGAGCATCACCAAGGTTCCTTCCAGCTGAAAAACAAGGTTTCATTAGTAAATGTGATGATAGAGGCCCCAAACAAAACCCCAGTAAGTCCATTAGAGTCCAGTTGTTTTAAATAACACAAGCTCAATCCCCAATTAGCAAATAGTACAAAAATATTAATTATTTCATTTTCATTGGCTACCTGACAGGAAATTTCTAAGAAAGCTTCTAACGAGGTTATGCAGGAAGGATTAACACCACGCTCTGTTCCGGAAATTCTCAGCGATGTGGCTGATTTAATAAAGTACTGCACAACAGTTGGGGAAGGTCATTCTATGGCACAGAGTTTGGTTTTGTTACAAAATATTTGTTCATTCTGAACTGCTTCTGAACAGTGAAAACTCTTCCTAAGTTGCACCTTCCCTATTGTGCCTGAGGACAACTGTGGACACAGCTGCAACCCTGCATCTGTCTGTGTGAATTGTATATAAAACTAACAATATTCCCATACTTTGGTCAAAAATGTTCACTACAGTAGCCCTAACCACTTGATCAGTCAAAAACTGCTGTCAGCATACAGGCTCAAATCTATTGATGACCCTAATATTTAACTGAAATGAAGGACTGCTTAAGGAGCAGAAGGAAGTAAACATGCCTTTAGAAAACAAAGAAAACATAGCTCTTGGAGATACCAAGAGTATGCAGATCTATGAAAGTATGTGTGCTTAAACTTGAGAAAAAGCTTCTTTACAGTGAGGGTGCCAGAGCACTGGAACAGGCTGCCCAGGGAGGTTGTGGAGTCTCCTTCTCTGGAGACATTCAAGACCCACCTGGACGCCTTCCCGTGTAATTTTGTTTAGGTTCCTGCTTTGGCAGGGGGATTGGACTAGATGATCTTTTGAGGTCCCTTCCAATCCCTAATATTCTGTGATTCTGTGTAATGGATTTCATAGCAGTTCTAAGGAATGAATGAAATCAAAAAGCATCTGGAGAAAGACAAGCTGATGGAGACTAGCTAGTTTGGTACGATAACATAAAGCACCGTATCTGTCAATTTTAGTAAAATATTGGAGAAGAGAATAGACAGAAAACAGATAGGTCTGAAGACACTAAACACACTCAATTTTGATACGGTTTAAGACACTTGTGAAGTAACTGTAGAGCAGGTTAACCACAGTTTGCGTAAATGCACAGTAGAAGCAGCATATTTCACTGGATAAAATGACCAGTTAAAAGACTGCAAAGACTAATCTGATTGTGAAATAACCATGCAGACATCTATTAAATTAATGCTACAAGTGTCCAAGAGCAACTATTCAAAAACAGTATTCTCCCCTGATACTACAAACTCTCCTCAGAATTTCTCGGGGCCCCAATGACTGCAGGCAATACCCTTAGCTATTTCCAGGGCATTTACCACCTTGATATGTGAATGTCAGTGACATACATATCCGTGGCTATGGTACAATAATGGCAGAATGCTGACTTTTTAAATGGCTTTCACAGTATGCAGTTTCCATTCACTGCCACTACCCCTCCATGAATCACCATTATTGCTCCATAGTTCTGTATCAGATACTGAGGGCAAAACCAAGACATCCAGGTAACGGCAGAATTACGAGTCTACATGAAATGCAAAAAATAAAAACAGGGAAAAGAAAACACCGAGTTTGATCTGGAGAAGAGGATTAAATAGTGATACAACTGAAGCTTTTTAGTTTGAGAGACGATGATGATAGACATAATTAATTATCGCTCAACCTCAGAATTCTAAGTAAAATGCCTAAAAGCAGCAGATGAAAATTGAATATAAGAAAAAATATTCATATATAAAATACAGCAAAGCTTGCTAATACAGAAAGATATGTATGTAGTACACATACCACTATAAAAACCATGCACAACCTGCTACAGGCAGGTAAGTAGAAGAAAATAATACCACAGTTCATCAGAAGAGATACAGAAGTCCTGTTGTGACTCATCTATTTTATTTGAATTTGTCAGCCTCTGGGTAACTTCCGTCAAGATGAATCAGCTATGTATAGATAGACTCAGCTACTTGAGAAACAGAACAGATTTTTGAAGTTTTTGTCTTGTACACATTACCACAGAGCAGCTATGCTCTATGAACAGCCAGATGTCCCTGTCCCACTGGTAACTGATGAGGTCTTCTGACAGAAAATTTGATGGTTTAACTTCTTTTGAATTTTATGCAATAAAATTCAATTTTAATTCTTTCAGTATAATGAATTTCAAAAATGTATAGCTTAGCTGGAAACAGGGGCCCAAAGTCATCCACTTTCACTGTTGCTGCTTAAATCGAGTGCCAAAACTGGGAGCTTAGTTAATGCAGTCTTCACTGTGGAAAGAAAAAGGTGATCCTGTTGGGTGGTTTACTCCTTTTCAGGGTTCATGCTAATTAACTAGTCTTAGGAGGCACAAACTGTGGTCAAAATCTCTTACTGAAATGAGGCAAAGTACTGATCATTATGGTACTCTCTAATGCAAGGTGACAGTAGTACAGATTTGTTGGAAAAGTAGAGGATAACCTTCTAAAGGAGTTTTTGGATGAGAGTGGAAAATGCTGACTGCAGTATGGGAGAAGACGTATCTTGACACTTCCCAAGATGACTAGTCACACCTTCCCTGGAGAAGGAATAGCATGTCTTCAAAAATTCTGCTGACTATTAAAGAGAACCTCCAAAGCAGCTTGTACCATTAAAGAGTACACTGAAAATATCTGTAGAGATTTTAGGAAAGATAGCCATTATTTCCATACTGAAACCATTCATAGAACAAAAATGCACCTGTGGCAAAGAAATCAAGATGTATTTCCCAACACTGTGTCCTAAGCACAGAAAAATACAGAGGTGGTAACTATCAGTTAGATGTGTTACAGATTTATTCAGATCACCTGCTAGATACTGCAAGATCTAGCTCACAGTTCGATCACAATCAAAAATTATCATCAGAGTAAAGAACATATAAGGCATTTAATGTTCTTAAATAACACTTTCAGTCTTTCAAGTAATTTCTATTCTCTCTCAGTTGCTATGAGAAAGGCAGTAACTGGAAGTGAACAGTCTTACAGTTTTTTGAAGAAGTATTTCAGTAGTTCACGGGGGATCCAAAATATTATACTATTCTTTTAGCTTGTAACCTAGGTCTTTTCCAATACTATTCAGTACATACTAGATATTGTGTAAGAATTTTTTCATGTGGCAGTGTCATGACATTGACCCTGGGGCAGAATATAGTAACTACTGAAAGGCCCTAGGAACAGTATGGAAAAGGACTTAGGAAAAGAAGCATTCAATATTTAAATATTTGAGTAACAGAGCAATAAAGTCAAGACTATGTACTATTTAATGAAGAAGTATGCCATTACGTGTTTGCCACAGGATACTGCAAGGGTAGCAGCATGTATGAAGTCAGTTACCACAGATGAGCTGACGTGCTGGAGAGTGACACCTAAGCTTCTGCTATGTGTGTGTTACCCCCTCTAGAGTGACCATCTGTGATCTAGATTTTCTGGAACAGCATTATTCCCCCTATTCCCCAGCAGAAGTGGGAAAGCCAAGCTGCAAGCTGGCCCTGTGTTATCAAATCAAAGGTCTTAAATCAAAGATGATTTGGTAAGCTGCTCTAATTACAGTAACAGAGGGCATGTTGCATGACTATTGTAGATTGTGTTTGTAGTGGGTGGTTTTGCTCATTTCCACCAACTTCACGAAAATGCTGGTCAAGATAAAATAATCAAATTTTGGAGGCAAGGTAAAAACCATGTGTCCCATGCATTATGCAAGTGTTGAAGGTCAAAGCCTGTAAACCAGCCACATACTAAAGCTCTTGTCTGGAAATAAAAATCTTCCACTGGGAAAACAATTACGTCTATTACCCAGTAACTGCAGCTTTCATTATGCAGAGCTATATTGTCCTAATGGCACTGACTGATAATTAAACGGATAGGATCTAATTTTCTTGGTATGGAATGACAGGTTTCTAATTGCCTAACTTCATGCTTTGCTTATTGGCTAAGAGTTTCCTGCTCCTTAGCATGGCTGAAATGAGTCACGCCTTTTGTTTCAGGGCTGTTCACGCTACTGTCACATCTTCAACTCCTCTTTCTATTTTTTCACATTGTTCTCTGTTCCTTGTCAGACTGAGTTGTTGAGCATCTATCCACACAAATAGTTATTGGCTTTGACATAAGCTTTTCTTCAGTTCTCATGCAGAGTGCAAACTGGTGGGCTGGGAGGTTGGTTTTGCTTGAAGCAGCTCTTTCTGTTTATTTTCTTAGTAAATCCTCATTAAGGAGATGGCCTTAATGTGCATTTATTTCCCTTTGACGATGGCATTCTGAGCACACTGTGTCCCCTGATTGCTTTATTTAGCCTCTCCAAGTTATCTGCCCCTTTGCTTAGCATCCTGCATTAGAGGAAAAAGAAATGTCACTGTTGATAATAAACCTGAGTGTTTTAACTCACGCTTCTCACAGGAATTATAAGTAAACAATAGCAGCAGTATGAAAGCAAATTTCCTCCTTTGCCTTCACAGCGCTTGTATCATCTCAAAATCATGCTGGGAAGCCTTGCTATGCTGGAGCAGGGGCAACAGAAAGTAAGCACAAGAAGGTCATCTGCAGAAATAGTACTTCCACTACATTTACCCCACAATCTGCAGCAGCGGGTGCTGACACATTGCGGAGTCTCAGGGGGGTGCAGTGCAAAGGCCGCCCTGTGCTAGGGGTGTCCTCTGGGAGCCTGGGCCCTGCAGAGCCACCTGCAATGTCTCCAGCACCACATTCCCCAGCAAGCTCCATTCCAGGACTCCTTAAACCCTTATGATGGAGCAAATAAACCCTCTTGAGACACAAAACAGCAGGGAGCAAGGGGTGGGGATATTTAAGTGGTTCAGTAAGAAGCCAACAGCTGTGCTGGCGCTAGTGAGCTCCACTGATTTTTTTTTTTTTTTTTTTTTTATTATGCTTGTGATCTCCTACTAACCACAGGGGAAAACTTACTTACATAGAATTTAAGACTATGCTACTTGAGATAAATTAAGAAACACCACATGAAGTTATATGTCAATAAGGGATCAATATGTCTAAGGTTATATAGTTTACAGTAGAAAAAAGCATAACGAGATGCAATTAAAGCTTGCATTTGACCTGCCTCAACTTTCATTTTCTTATGCCCTTCTAATAAGACAGCCTTTCTGCAACACTTTCCTCTTGTATCTCTTCAGCTTATGATCAGTGACAGTTTATGGGCCTTTTACTGAACAACAGCAAGCATGATTTTTTTTTTTTTTTAACACTGCCACCTCTCTCACGCAAGTACTTATCAGAAGGTATATTAGAAGGCAAACTTCAAAATACTTGCTTTCAAAATTAAATCTAACCAAAACATATTGGTTCAGTATGCAAACCATTCCTACTGCGTTCCCAGGCACAGATGGGAATCAAAGACAGACAGGAGGAAGCACACAGCACAGATGTCAGACAGGTCATTAAATTCTGTGCAGCATACTATAATGACTTGAGTGATATATCAAACTATATAGAGCAGAAAAAGATGGCCACCAGGAAAGATCCACAATTACAAACAAAATTGAGAAGAACAACAACAACAACAACAAGTAAAGCTTTCTGGAGAATTGTTTTCTCCCACTATAGATCCAACTATTTAGCTGCTGAAACTAACACAGAACACCCTGAAATGGCAGGGGCAAGTATGTTCCACTGAATTCTCTCAGCAGCAGTAAAGTTTTCTTTGACTGTCAGTACAAGACAACTGTACTAATCTGTTCATGTTAGTTTCACCTGATTGCCTGGTTTAATGCAAGACTCAATTACTTTGGGATTAACACAGCAATAAATTAAAATTCTGGAGGGCTGTTCAAATTACTATAAGTTTCCAATACTCTACAACTTAACACATACTATTTGTTCGTGTAACAGAGCTAATTCAATAGACATTATTTGTGCAATTTTTTTTGTGTCTCTAAATCAGTGCTTTAAAGAAAAGAAAAAATCTTAATTAACTAGGCAACTAAAATTGCCTCACTGAGAAAAACGGCAAGCACACAGAAACTTCAAATAGCTAAGGGAGTTAACTGGAGCATCCCAGTATTTTCTTTTTCTTTTTTCAAATTCAGGCCACTTATTCAGTTGTCTAAAATCAGAAGCATTGTCTTAGTATCCTTTTTTGAATATCTGTGGGTTTAGGTATCTCTGTGTTAACTCTTCCAAAACAGGAATACAAATAGCTCACTGTGACCATCAGTAACAGCCAATATTTACATCCCAGTCGTGCCCTTGGACCCCTGTAGTACAACCAGTTTCAGCACTTGATGTGTGCTGTGGAGTGCAGGGACACTGGTGTGTCAGCCCTGGGGAAGGGAGACTGGAGCTGCCTTCTGATCCACATATCAGGGCTCCTTCTCCCACAAAAATAGAGTAGGAATAAAGAAATAGCAATGAAGTATCTCTCTGGTATAAGGTCATGACACAGCCAGGGTACACAAAACCAGGATCTCAGACATGCAGGTCCAACAGTTGAGATGTAGCCTTTAAATAAAGCCCGTCAGCTTTCCACAGAAAATTCAAGGTCTTACATAATGTATTTAAGACACAGTTGCTTCTAATCTGCCAAAAATCTCTCATGAAAGGCTCTTTGCTAATGCATTCTCCAGTAAAACTTAATCCACATCATCCAAACAACAATGATACAACAGATGTTACTCCCTTCAGCAACAGTAAGAATTCAGAGAGCTTGAAGAGACTGAAAATCTTCAAGAAACATGCTCCCTGCTAGTCTGATAATTTGGCATTGTGTTCACTGCAAACACAGAAATGACCTGTTTTTCCCTTTCCTGATACATCCACAACCCATGCAAACTCACTGACTAACACTGCCTTGTGTTACAGAACCTCCATTTAAAAATTATTCTGCTTGTTTAGATGGAATTGTCATACTAAAGAACAAAACTGATATAATCTGGCAAACTACACCTCTTCAGTGGAAGGCTCATCAAGACCTCAGGTTTTAAAGACACATTCAGTCTTTCTACAGCAATAATAGTTTTCCATGTGCCATAGAATTTTTGCTAAACAGAGATAATTGTCACTCACCATAAACCACTATCAATCACCCCCAAATTGTTTGGTAATTGCCATATCTCACCTCTCTCAGGAAGAAATAGTGAATCACATGCATTTGTCTGCTTTTTATAAACCTTACTGCATACTTTTACATGAGAAAAGCTATATTTTTAAAGTATAATGTACAGGGATATTAATTTGCATATATAGTCAATATATGTGTCAGGCTGCAGGAGCAAGTGATTACAAAAGATAAACAGTATATTTATGATCAAAGCAAGTCAGTAAATAAGGGCCAATCACTCAGTGTCTGCTCAGGAGAAAACTTCATATTGAGGATATCAGATTTCTAAAACCAGCTGGCTGCTAGCCAATTATCCTAGGAAATGGCTTAAAATTGGTATTGTGATTATAAGGCTTATGAACCCTCAAATAAACTTAAATCTAAATGGAGAAAACAGGTGTAATGAGGACAGACTGTCTCCAAATCAAGAAATAACTTTGCAGAGGCAACAATCCAGTATGAGCATCTTCGAGCTCACCTCATGCCGTAGCACAAATGTTCCAACAGTGTTGTATCTGAACAAGAGAGAGACACGTCCTTTTGGAGCTGAGCTGAAGTACATATAGTAATAAACCACAAGCATTCATTTAAGGAGGAGAATTGACAAGCATAAGATGGGATATCCTTGCCAAGAAACGGTGGACCACCACGACACAATGCCACAGCTGTGGAAACTACAGAACTGGTGACCTACTTGGAAAATTACATGGCTAATTTTAAAGTTCTTACTAATATTTCCTATTCAAAAGGTGCAGAAATAGGATCAAAATATAAAGTCTGCTTTGCAGAACATGGAGATAGGTCAAGGGGAACCACTTATTGCTGGTGTTAGTGTACCAGACTCTGCTTCACTGTGCAATGCAAGATATATACGTCCCATGGACACTACCAAAGCTGAAAATATTTGTGCCATAAAACCATACTGTGATAAATTGTCTAGTCTTCTTCATTTCTGTTTCTGCTCATAAGCAACAGTCCTTCCTTGGTGCACCAATTTGAGAATTAAATCATATAATCTTGCTTCTTAGACAAGCCTGAGCAATTCTCTAATAGCAAAATGTATTTTCTACACACTGCATTGCCAAATCTCCCAGTTCTGTCAGTTCAGTACTGTATCAATGGTATTTTCTATTTCAAGGTTAAGATATCAACTACTGATCATATCAGCAGCGGGGGAAAGATGTACCAGAATGCCCGAAACTGTTTTAATTGTTCAATTAGTAAGTTAATAGTGAAATTAACTGCACACGGAGGATAAGGCATTCAAAAGAGAAGCTTTCTTGAGGAAAGGAAAAAGTGGTAACTCAGCCACCTAGGTGACATAAAAGCATAAGAAACAGCACGTGAATGAGGCATCAAAAAAGTCATGACTTTGTAAACAGAATAAAAATCTAGAATAATCAAATAATCAAGGAAAAGCCACCATTATTGCTTTGAATCATGATAAGAGTCCCTAAAACATTGTACTTGATGTATCAAGAAAATTTCAGTGAGAGGAAAATTTATCGGAAAGATATTACCCCGTATCCTGTACAAGATATAATACTAACAAAGAAAACAAGCAAGCATAATGCACAATGAACAGGGCTTCCAACACTTTCAGACTCACATGAAGGCAAAAATTACACAGTCTGCTGAAGAGCATAATGGAAAAGGGTGTTTGTGGGTAAAACCCTTGTAGAAAGATGGTCATTATGCTTTCTGAAGCTAAGCCTCTGTGCAAACTGGTATTTAGAACCTGAAAGGAAAGAGTTGCTAAACAGTGAGTGGAATTAAAGGTGAGCATTGAGAGAGAGGAATATTGTGTCCAGAAATGTTTTTTTTATATTCTATGAAAACTGTATATATCGTAGATCTGCATTTTTTCACTACAGGGAAGAAGAACAGGTTTAGAATCATTAAGAAATGTTTGAGAACAGGAAAATAAAACCAGGAGTAAAGTCAAGCAACACTTTAGAATACACATGCTAAAACAGAGCACAGATATTTACAATGAAAGAAAATACTAACCCATTGACCATGGTAGGCTGCCATTACTTCTTTTCTGTCATCTTGTGTTTAAAGTATCCAAGTGTCAGAACCACAGTTAGAAAAACACAAGCAAAAGACAACTTCTGTGCTATGCAGATTTGGTATGTGCTGCAGATTAGTCACTTCTCAGCCACATACAAGACTGAGACAAAACCATCAAGCTAGAAAGTAAACAATGTACAGAATCAATCCTAAAGCCCAAAAAGGATTTATTGGGTAATTTAATCCAGCATTAAACTAGAATAATTTTAAATTAATTTGTGTAGCAAAAAAGCTGAGATTTTCACCAAGTGTTTCCTGCACCAAATCCAGGAAGTTCTGTATGGACTCTAGCATGGTTTTAGGCAAGATATGAAGTGTTTTCACTTCAACTTCCTGGTGATTATTTTTATAGGTAGTGACAGTTACTGATACAAAATGTTCATGTTTTCCTAAATATATCTGTCTACATTCAACTTTCAACCACTGACTTTCATTAGAACTTTTCCTGCCAAATACAAAGAAACTCCAAAGGAAAAAAAAACAAAACCAAACCCTCAAAGCCTTCTGTTATTAAACTATTTTTGATAAGAAACTAAACTTCGCCTTGTAAGCAGGTCTTTAAGAAGCTGCAACCAGTGAAACAGTATTGTGCCTTAAGCCTAAACAGGGATCTATTAGCTGACTCCCTTGCAACTTGTTCATTATATCTCAGAAACAAACCCAACTTGTTTACCTTCTTCACATAGCCATGCTTCACTCCTCACAGCATTCACAGCCTTCATAACTAGAATTATTTCCCAAAAGGAATAACACAATGAAGATTGCAAACTGTTCTCACCTGTACAGGGCATAAGAACCATTTTCTTTACTTGCCTGTGCTCACCAAAAACTGGCATAACCTTCTGAAGGTGCCTGTGTAAAGGTGGTCTAAGCTGTCACACCTAGGTTTGTTTAGGTGCCTGCAGTGGGCATAACTAGCAGGCTTTTGGTAGCAAGGGGCAGGCCAGAGCGGGGACACCTGTGAAGGGACTGCAGCCCACAGCTAATCCCATTCTGGAGCAGAGGGGATGATATAAAGAAGGGAACAGTAGCAGAAGAATAAGAAACAAGGAGCAGAAGGAAAAAAAAAAAAAGACACACCGACCTTGACCTCAGCTTCCTGCGCCACTCCCCACCTCCCGTGCTGCCAAAACAGAGGAGTGGGAACTAGGACATGGGTGGACTGATGTTGAGACAGGCAAAGGAGGACAAGTGTTTTCCCTAAAGTGTCTCTTTAACTGTTTGTCTTCCTTGCTTCTAATAGCTGAACGAGCAATTATAACTTTATGTTAACTGCCAAGAAAACAAATAAGTTAAATTCCTTGAGCAGAGACTCTTCTGCCCATGCCAGTGGCTCAGCTCAGATCAGGGCCTTACTGCTCTCTGTCTGCAAGGCCTAGGAAGGAATTCTGGTGATAAAAACAAAAACCTACCACCATTTTTGAAATAATGATTTTCACTGGTTTCTCAATCAGTGGACTAATGGGGCATGCCTTAAGTCGTTTTGGCTCACATTTAGAAAACATGAGTTTTATCGCTAGACAGTCTGAATGGCTTCCCTAATTACATTCTGACACCTTCACACATTAACATCGTTATCCCTTGTCATGTTACCACATGATAACTCCACAGGCCGCGGTCATGGATGAGGGCCTCCTTATTAGGCAATTTACATGCAAGTGCCTGAATCAGAGTTGCATAAATGGAATAAGATTAGACTTGTTTATCAAAATATTTAATACTATGATGCACTTCCTAGGATACAGTATTAAGACTCAATACATATATCAAGCATACATATCTTCTGTAGAATTAAAGAGTCTGACCACAGATTTTGATGAAATCATTACTGAGCCAATGTTTCCTTCATAAGAGCTCAATCTCTCAGCCTTTAATGAGTACAATTAAACGAAAGCTCTGACTTAACAATTACATTCCCTGATTGCTTTCTACTATCCCAGATACCGACTGACTCAGAGCCAAGGGAGTCAGGCTGTGGTGTTGATGCTGATCTGCATTTCTGGCCATCTACATGCAAAACGACACTGGCTTCATTCAGGTGGAGACGACCATGTGAAAGGGCAGTGGGAGGAGGAAGGAGGCATATAGGAGGCTGAAAACACCTTTGCAATCCTTTTCACTATCAGTTTTATCTCCTACTTTGAACAAATAACCTGCAAATATAATTTTTATTCTGTTCATCAACCCATAATTCACTCTTCCTCATGGACCTGAAAATCTGAGAGCTGGCAAAATAGGCAGTTGCCTAAGAAAACTAATCAGTCATAATCCACCCGCTTCTTTTGCCCATGCTAGGGATCTGGAAAGACCAAGTGGTTGCTAATACCATTACCAAGAGACAAATGTGTCAGGTGGGCATGGAGTGATGGACAAATGAAAAGGTCAGCCTCTGCCACCAGTGACAAGCTCTTTTCTTCATCCAGTGGCAGCATAAATGGCAAGTTGGATTTTCAAGTGTTTTATGTTGGTATGTCTGTTAATATTCAGCCTCCAATGGAGAAAAACTGGAAATAACTTCACAGAAAAACAACCAAGAGAAGATCTTTATAGTATTCCCTCTAGTCATGAGTCTCGTGTTGCTTGCTCTCC
>NW_010293416.1:55945-101560 GCF_000700745.2 Antrostomus carolinensis
AGCATGCTCTGCCCTGGTCCCTGCACAGAGATGAGTAGGGCATCCTTCCAGAATGCAAGTGTCTCACTTTGACCACTGCACAAATATATATATATATATATATATATAAAACATAGCTCACATCTACTTTCTCTTTAAGAACCTGTATCAGTCTCCTGCAGCCAAATTCATTATATAGGTGTCCACATAAACAAATGGACTTGTGGTTCTAAATGCTTGCTCTTTCTAGGAGTACCTCTTTGGGGATCTGATTTAGATTCAAAAGCTGACTTTTCAGCTTTTATTCCAGACTGGTGTGCACATCCTTCCTCCCTTTACAGCTGTTTGCCTTTCATGTGTCCATCCCACCTCACACTCAACACACTACTCAGCCACTACAGATTCTAATCCTAGAGACAGGTATCCAACCTGTTGGCAACATTAAAACTCTCATGGAAAATGCAGTGAGGGACAAAATCCAGATTCCAAAAATCCATATTGACATGTAAAATCTTTTCTAATTACCAACTCAAAAAAGGATCTCAAATGTAGATATGCCAAGAATATTTAAATTCTGAGTCACATATTACAAGGGAAAAGGCCTTATAATAGAAGTGGGAAATACCTGAGATCTAAAGCTCTGTTGCTGTTTTCACAGACCATGAAATTAGATGATTTTGCTGGCTCACTGTGCCATTGAACAGTGTTCACTTCTACTGTAAAACAAGTAAGGTTTAATATAGATGTAATTTTTGTATATGTGCTTTGAAGCACTCCTTACTACTGAAATTTCATTGTCTCCAAAATACATGTGTGTGTTTATCTCCTATATGTAAAATGGACATTAAAATGGTAGTCTTTGTCAAACACTCTCTGAAGGTATGAGATGTAATTAGTATCATTTAACAGGGTACTGGCCCTAGCAAATGACAGATGGGTTGATGATATAGCATAGAATATCTTTCTCCTTTCAGAATGATCTTTCATAGTATGAAACTTCTTTCCTTTACTTTGTAGAATATTTTTAAACTTTTATGTTTTTTTCATTCTGGAGTTCCTTTTCCTTTTGAGAATATTTGAAGCAATATGTAGCACTGTAAATCACAAAAAAAATGTTCTCTAGGATTACATGAAGAGTAAAATCAGTAATGTAGCTGCAAGTGTACATCTGTAGATGATTACAGATGATTGCACCCATGAGGCACGTGGAATGATTACTAGGCAGATGTTACAAAAATCCGAATGCAAAAGGATCTGTACTGTGTGGAAAGCACAGGTAAGGAGGGAAACTGCCCTGGATCCAGTAACAGTGGAGATTCTGGCACATTTGTGTGTATGTGGCATCTTTTCCAGCAGCAACCACATAGGCAGCTCTACCAACATCCTTAGTGTGGCCCTGATAGCAATGACTGCCACGTTAAGTACTGAGTAAAGGTAGATGCATGCTCAGATAAACAGAGACATGGAAGGAGATAAGTAGAACTTGTCATAGTTCTCCAATTGCCAAGTCTTGCATGCTCTTATTTAATTCGACATTTATGCTTTTTAGACATATCAGATAAAAATACTTGTGCAAATACAATCACACGCCTAATGAATTGTACAATTACTGGGGTGTATTCACAAAACAAAGGTCATTTTTTCTCAATATTTAGCTCAGCATTTTTTGCACACTTTACAATACTGTCATCCTATCAGCTACACTCTACAGAATTAAACACAGATAGGAAAAAACACATAGAAGAATAAAATCAGAAAGAAGAAACAGGCCAACTGTGAATGTACCTGATGCTCTCAGTGGGAGACAAAGCTGAAGGCTGTTCTAATATGAAGGGAACATCAACCTTTTTCTAGGAGCCTAAATCAAAATCAGCTAAGATGTCTGAGACAGAGAAAAGTTTGACAGTACCATACAGGTATAGTCAAGAGTAAGGAGTTTTGCCACCCACATCCACACAGCCAGCCAAGCCTTCCATTCACATCCTTTCTCTTACTCCCACTCAGCCCCACAGGTAGTATTCAAAAAATCTTTCAAGAATCCTGATGGATAAAATTTTATGGATTTAATATGAAGGCTCCCACTGTATAAGAATAACACATACTTAAGAAGTCAAGCTCTGTGTCAAACTGTAGGAAAGAATACTTGGGTTTCTACTGAGTTCATGAGCAATTTACCAGAAGGAAGCAGTAACTTCTTGTAGCCTCCCATCAGCTGGAACCTGAAACATCTGAAGTCACCTCGCCTATGGGGGCAGATTATTCTTTCTCTACTGTTCCTTCCTCCCATTTCAGAACTTCACAGATAACGGGATTTGGGGTACTAAGGGCTTAGCTAATTGGTTCTCACCCAATGTTTCATTAATTCTCCAGTTTCACAAACAGTTCTAAGATAGACCTCTGTGACTGTTGCTCATAACTTTCCTAGAGGTATAGTGAGACAGAACTGCCCTGGCTTTTAGTAATTTCACTCTCATTAAGGATTACACTGGTAAAGCTGGCAAAACTGATGGGTGTTAATTCATTCTACATCCAATCTAGAAATATGTTGAAGAACAGAGACATTAGCTGTAGATATATGCTGATGTGGCTCATGTTTGAAAAATTACCTTCACAAATATCAGGTGTAAGTATTACATTATTTATACATCTTGAAAAGGTGCAGGTACTGGAGAACCTATGGCACAAATCTTATCATATTATTGCTGTACAAATTTAAAAGGCTTTTAACATTGTAACAAGTTTATGGGGCTGAATGGAATCCCCCTAAGGTACTGAGTGAGATGGCAGAAGTGCTCACCAAGCCACTTTCCATCATTTATCAGCAGCCCTGGCTAACTGGGGAGATTCCAGTGGACTGGAGGTTATCAAATGTGACACCTATCTACAAGAAGAGCTGGAGGGAGGATGTGGGGAATTACAAGCCTGACAGCCTGACCATCACATGGCACATACAGGCCAACCAGGCAATCAGGCCCAGTCAGCATGGGTTTATGAAAGACAGGTCGTGCCTGACCGACCTCATCTCCTTCTATGACAAGGTGACACACTTAGTGGATGAGGCAAAGGCTGTGGATGTGGTGTACCTAGACTTTAGTAAAGCCTCTGATACCATTTCCCACAGCATTCTCCTGTAGAAACTGGCTGCTATGGCTTGGATGAGTGTACTCTTCACTGGGTGGAAAACTGGCTGGATGGCCAAGCTGGAAGAGTGGCGATGAATGGAGTTAAATCCAGCTGGAGGCCGGTCACAAGTGGGGTTCCCCAGGGCTCAGTATTGGGGCCAATTCTGTTTCATATCTGCATCAATGATCTGGATGAAGGGATCGAGTGCACCCTCAGTAAGTCTGCAGATGACACCAAGTTGGGCAGGAGTGTTGATCTGCTGGAGGGTAGGGAGGCTCTACAGAGAGATCTGCACAGGCTGGATCAACAGGCCAAAGCCAATTGTATGAGGTTCAACAAGGCCAAGTGCTGGGGCCTGTGCCTGGGTCACAACAACCCCATGCAACGCTACAGGCTTGGGGGGGCGCGGCGTTCAGTGTCGTCCCCAGCGAGAGTTGGTTAACAGCTGGCTGAACATGACCAGGTGGCATTAAGAAGGCAAATAGCATCCTGGTCTGTATCAGAAACAGTGTGGCCAGCAGGAGTAGGGAAGCAATTGTCCCCCTGTACTGAGCACTGGTGAGGATGCACCACGAGTACTGTGTTTAGTTTTTGACTGCTCACAAGAAGGACATGGAGGGGCTAGAGCATGTCTAGAGAAGGGCAACAGTGCTGCTGAAGGGTCTTATGAGGCACAAGTCTTATGAGGAGTGGCTGAGGGAACAGGGGCTGTTTAACCTGAAGAAAAGGAGGCTGAGGGGAGACCTTATTCCTCTCTAAAACCACCTGAAAGGAGGTTGTAGTGAGGTGGGTGTTGGTCTCTTCTCCCAGGTAACAAGTGATAGGACAAGAAGAAACAGCCTCAAGTTACACCAGGGGAAGCTTAGATTGGATATCAGGAAAAAAATTTCTTCACTGAAAGGGTTGTCAAACACTGGAACAGTTTGTCCAGGGAAGTGGCTGAGTCACCATCCCTGGAGGCATTTAAAAGACTTGTAGATGTGGTGCAAAACCATTAGTTAAGTTTCCTTGTAAGCAGGTATTAATGCAACATTGTCAGAAAGGAAGACTGTCAAATGAGGTTCCAACAGAGTCTGATCTTGGTCTGGTTCTATTTATGTTTTCACTCTTGACCAGGTTGATAGCAAATAAATTATACTCAATAAATTTAAGAAAAAAGTAAGCTAAGAGGACCTGAAAGTATTCAGGAAGAAAGAACTAAAATTCCAGATTATCTTTGCAAATTGAAGAAATAGTCTGAATAGAAAGAAAGCATGCTATTCAACAGAGACAAATGCAAGAGTCTACATTTAAAATTAAAAAAAGGATGGGAAACAGTGATGGCAGCTCTTTCTAAAGGACACAAAGCTGTAACAAATCAGAAAAACACATGAATCACCCACAACATGCTGTTCTGAAAATGGAAAACATCTCACTGGGATGTAATAAAGCTTAAAAACACATAAAGTAATGGCTCTACTGGGGTATTTTGCCGGTACTGCACTTCAACAAAGAGGTGAATCAGCTGGAGATAGTCTAGAGAAGGACAGTAAGAAAAATGTAAGGTATAAAATGTTAAGTCGAATAGAAAAGACTGAAACGTTTGGAGCTATATGGCCCAGTAGGGCCATAGAGGGTAGAAGAGGCATAATGGTGGTCTTGAAAAATGCAGAAAAGCTTTTTTAAAGTTTTCTCTATGTCAGTAGTGAATAAGGTGAGAAATTATCATCTTAAATTGCAAAAAATAAAGATTCAGGTTATACTTCAGGAAAATCTTCCTAAGAGTACAGACAAAGAGTCAGTGAAATAGATTGCCTGGAAAGATTGTGAAGTCTACTTCATATTGGAAGGGGATGGCCTAGATTATCTTGACAAGATGACTTCAAGCCGTATTTATCAGTAGTCTATAACTATGTTCTTCTGTACACAATACACACATACTTCCATCGAAGTATACACGAAACAGAAAAATAGAACACCTCAAAACTAAAAATATAAAACTTGTGAAATAAATATCTTGTCATGTACCAAAACTTACACTATCATCTTTCCAATCTTCATCCCTTTAAAGGCAAAGCCATTTATAAAAGTGGGAGCAGGGTATGGCAAAATTAAGGGATTTTCCAAATATGAAACTATCTACTTGGCATAGCCTTCACAGTCCAAAAAACTCTATTAACTTTTAGCTGATTAGGAGAGTTTGGACTTCACTCAGTAATAAAACTGTAAAAAAACCTTCCCTTTTTCTTTAAAGAGAAGAAAAATAACAGAAACTATCAAATTCAAATATGCATAGCCTATACTTATATACCACCAATTAAGTGGTACTAATTATACAGTAGTTGCCAAACTGCTTTGCTCTTGTAATTTTTGTAATGATAGATTACAGGAACCAACAGGACAGGCTGCGTAATAATATCTGCAAGTAAAATATCAATGAATGCATACAATAAAATTTTATAATTACATAGAAAAGATCTACTGCATTACTTACCTGTTAACTACATACAAAGGTGTATAACAAAATGGAGTTTCATAAAATATTGATAAACTTGATGGTTATAACCCTGTTTATAACATTCCTAATTTGTGGAAGCTTATTTAACATTTTATGACAAAGCTGCTGTGTCTTACTCAGTATTTTAAAGTTTAGTAATCAGCTTTCAGCTGATATTCAGCTTAACTTCTGGCTGCTGTGCCAAAAGCTGTTATATCCTGGTTACCTTTTTCTAGACAAAAACAATATATCAATGACAAGTCTCCTAAATCTATTAGCAATCTCTGATCTTTGAAACGCAGCACTCGGAATGATGCGTTGATAAAATATAGGACTGTGACTCAGGAGACAGGACAGGAGCTTGAGGCCTGTATTTGCAACCAGCTTTGCAGGCACCCTTGGACAAACCATCTCATCTGTCTTTGCTGACCTGCCCCCATCATTAAAAACATACTGACCTCCTTTATTAAGCACTCTGAGCCTCGTTCAAATAATCTACCCACTTAAGCTTGTCTAAAGCATTGCAACTATTTTTCCCTGGTGGCCAGGAAGGCAGCTGGAATAACAGCCCTCAATGCCACAAATAATTTTGCGCATCAAGATAAGAAAGGTGATTCTAATCTGAGGTATAATTCTTCTGGTGATACACCTACCCCATGCTCCCCTGCCAAACCATCTCAAACTAGAGAACTTGTGTGTGGATGTTTTTAGCTTCTAGTGTGAACTCAGCTCATGTTCACCCAGGCATGGAATTGTGCTGCTAACTTAGGAATCTGAAGGTTGTCTGAGGAATCAGACAGGGTTGTCCTTTGAGATCTACTGAAGAAAAAATCTATATAAAAGATAGGAATTATCAGTAGTGCTATTCAGCTAGCAGTACTGGTACAACTGTTACACTTCTGACTCCCAGAGGAAACAGAATGGAGCTTGGTTGAAGCTCCGTTTTTTTCTCCCATTCTCACAAGAAAAAGAAAGGATGCAAATGGCAGTTTTTGTTCAGAACATATTTGGTATCACAGAGTACTTGTAATAGGACTCAGACTATTTCTTGTAACTCTCTGGCTCATTGTGTATCTTCAGCAGCCTGGGAATCAGCTGAAGTGATTTCAGCTGCAAAGGCTTTTAATATTCAAAAAAACTTTTTGGATTGCAGTCACTCAGTCATTAAACCTTTTTATTACCTTCAAGTTCAGCTGGGGCCAGGATAACAGTCTGGACATCAAGCCAGGAAAAATGAAAAAAAAAACCCCAAAAACTTATCAGAGCCAGAGAGATGCATCAGAAAGAACAGGCCTGCAGGTATGCTTTATCATTTGTGCTTATGAAAATTTACAGCTGCAGGCTCCTGTTGGACCTTTGTCTGTTCACTAAATGTGAGATAACCACAATGTTCTGACAGGGTAACTGTGTATTTTCCATTTGGATATGGATCTTGACATAGCTGCCCGTGCTCTTGTCACCTTTCCTGAATCACTGCTCGGCACTTGTTTCCCTGTGGGGATGGCACATTACATTGCAGCTAGCAGAGAATGCATTCTCCTGGAGACTCCATGGTGTTTCTCACAGAACACAAATTACATCTGTATTGCAAAATCTGCCCAACTCCCAGTAATTTTTCTGGGTGATATTCTGATTTACACAATTTGGATAGAGGTTACCACAGATACACATGATCTAATTTTCTCTCCCCACTTTTTTTTAGTACCAAGATGATTATCAAAGTAATTCTGGGTGGGTTTTTTTGCATGGGAATTACTACTAAAATTAGACAAACAGGATGAATTATATACTCTAAAATGAATCATAAATAAAACACAGAACTTAGTCATCACATTTGCATACTGGTGATAATCAACAGTTGACTCTTCTTAAATAAAGACATTGTTTAAAAGTTATTTAAATCCTGGGATCCCAGGCAATGTAAAAATAGATAATAACTTCATCATTCCAAAGCAAACAGCTTCTCTTTCTGGCATGTGATTTACTTGAACAGAATACTTATTGCACTTGGTATCTTTTCAGCACAGACATGAGCTATCTGTTCTATTAATTTCATAAACATTTTTAAATTGATACTGAAATGGATGTTACCAGTAGGACAGACCTATCTCATTAAAGCCACTGTAGCCCAGCTCTTGCCTGCTTAGTCCCAGATCTTCAAGGTCCATGCATTTAAATCCAGGTGGGCACTGGTAACCTTCTTCGAGCTCTCTGGAACAGTGGGTGTCTGGGATAGCTAAATTATTCCAGGTTACATTTCTGTGAAAAATACAAAATTAAGGTGTTATGTAAACTCAACCCATAGCAAAACTAAATACTTGAAAGCGAGAGGACTAAAGTGAAAAGTACATCAGCTATCTGATGTTCTTTGGTATATGCTATTTTCATTAATTAAGCACTTAATGTAAAGGGCAAGCTAACAGTCTTCTAAGACTTCAGTCTTATGTAATGATAGTACAAATACCAACAGCAGAAGCTTCATACTGATGCCTTGAGACACCATACAAAATGGAGACTCTCCAAGACACAGAGGAATTAACACAGCTGCTCCAACTGCTCTTTAATACAGTTTGGACACTTACTGCTTCAGGCTCCTTTGCAAATCCTGAGAGTGTGTTCAGCTGCAGCCAGTACAGTGCTTTGATTTCCACAGATATTATCTGAGCTAGCTTTGACACTTTTTAAAAGGATCATTGTGGATGACTTGTCAGCCACTTGAGTATGTATTCAGCTTCTTGTACCTTGGTCAGGCCAGGTTTCCAATACAGATGGATAGCCACAGTCATAGGCAAGAAGTCAAATCATTGCACTTTAAGTGTAATTAGTATCTAGGTGTTTTTGCGACTGAAACAGATCCGATTCACTTTTAGGTCAGTCCAGTAATGATTTGCTAGAACAGGTGAAAAAATTTGTGAACTGTTTTGAACTGGTTCAAACTTATTTAGGTTGGTAAATATAAGACTGAGAAACAGAAAGATCATGAGACAAAGGGCAAGCACTTCAACACAGTGTGTTGGCAATTTTGTACTGTTGCCAGAGGCTGAGCATCACTTTTCTTCTCAGCTCCTCTGGCACCTGGGGCTGAGCTGCTCAAGAGGCTGTGTCACACTGCACTGCAATGGGAATTCAGGTAGGTCCAGTGCTAAGGAACATGGAAGCTAAAAGCAGAGAAGAAGTTTGTAGCTCACTGTCCTGTTAAATCTGTGCCTGTGGCACGTACATGTAAAGATGTGTATCCAAGTACTCCTAAACTTCGGTAAAGAGAAGCTCAGTCAGTTGCTTCCCCCTAAGCATTTAGAGCACCCAGTTAATAATCGCAATACATAGTCCTCTGCCAAAATCAAACACTGGTCACCCCATTTCCCAGGAAGTGGTTAACTGAAGAGGTAACCTTAGCAAACAGTCTTCCTCCATCCTAATCCATCCCTGTTAGGGTCTACAAAGCAACACAGCACAGCATTACAGCACAGAAGTGAGGATTCATGTTACTTGTGCTATGAGTCAGACGGGTTAAAGAGAAGAAAGGTTGCCATATGACATAGCTCCAACTGTGCTGAACAGGCACACAGCTAACCAACATCCATTTTTTTCCTTGCTTGTATTCTCTCATCCAGCAAATGAAAATCCTGATTTCTGGTTCAGTCCTAGGGCAATTTCAAATCAGACTTGAAAAGCTAATCACAGTGAGTTCTGGTCTGAGAAAAAAAACAGTCAATAGCGTTTTTCCATTCATGTTCATGTTGATTCTGATTTCCTGGCCACAGCACAGACTTTTGATATAGAAATACCCAAAATGAATTGCTGAAAGTTACAAAGAAAATCTTGTAGCATTCACTCCATTATCCTGAGGCTGGAGACCAGTGTCTTAACATTCATAATTTTAATTAATCTTGCTTGTCCAGAAAAAAGGTGAAACTTTTCAGTCTGCCCCTTAGTATAATTAGTATCTTATTGTTCGTCTCAAAGTCCTGTTCTTTTAATCTAACTCACAGATGCATTTTGACAACTAAATTGGGTGAACAGAAGCTTTAATTACTTTATTTTTCTTGCTTTTATGCACTGCATGTGATAGCAATAGATTAGTCTAAATCTGTCGGCGTGAAACTAAAGCTTCCTACACAATTTTTCCTTGGAAATTATACATGTAGATATATAACTGTAGTTGCATCCATCCTGTAGTAATTTCTTCATGATAGCAGAGAGCCACACATATCTGCATGGATGCACATACAGACGCATACAGTTCCAGCTGAAGTTTTAAAGAACACCCTGAAATTTAGCAATGTGCGTAACTAGAAAGACAGACAGATACACAAACATATGTGTACTCATTTTATTTTTTGTAAACGTGCTCAGCCCATGCCACTCAAGAATTTAAAAATTCATCTGGGCACCTTAATTCCTTTATACTAGAATATGTTAGTTCATACTCAGTTGTATGCTTTGAGTACATTAGATTTATGATACTGCCATCTAAAAGCCATTATAATATATAGGGTTATCATAAGAAAACATTTTATGAATATTTTCAGAAATGAAAATTCATTAATTGGCTCAAGCAGATTCAGAACCCCAGCTACTGGTAGCTAATGAATTTTACACTATGGTTTGCATTAGAAGATCCCTCAGATCCAAGATGCTAGCAGTGTGAGGGTATTATTAAAAGTACTGCTGGCTCAATCACTATAATGCAAAGCACTCATTTTCAGTGCTTTGTTTAAACTTAGGTCATTTTTATACAACATCAAACCTCCTTCTGAAGAAGAAAAGCTGTTTCCATGCACTGAGCATGATTAAGGCTAAAAAAGAACCTCTGCTTACAGTACCTGTACCTGTACGGATATAAGCTTTTTTTGGACCACTGTCACTAGGCAATTTGTGTTCTGCCTCAAGACAGTAAATAAGCATAGACTAGTCTTCACGGACTAGACAATATTAGACATCTAGTCTAGAAACAGCTAGAATACTACCAGACATTTTCAATATAAGATGATTTTAATTATTTTATTCCCTTCATAGGCCATAGTCAACATCAACTAAGTACTCAGATGCTGACTCAACACAGCTAGTTTTAAGCATCTCCAAAGTTTGATTAGACAATGCGCTTAAATATCTTGCTGAATAGGGTGCCTTGATAACACTGCAAATTCTTGCAACATTGCCAAATAAATAATTCATCCCAATAGACCAACTGAATATTTCTAAGCAGAGTATTCAATGTGTATGGAGTACAGCATCCACCCAACAGGCAAGCTGAGAAATTAGTTCTGCACAGGAATGCAGAAGATGCAGGAGATAATTGACTCCACATCGCTTGATAAGAATCCTTCAACGATAAGATTGTTGCAAAAGACATAGAAGTGCAACTCTGACAAGTTTTTTAAACACCTGAACAACATTCTGACTACATACATACATAGGTACACCAAAAGAAGAAGCAGAATTGATGTGTCTTGGCAGTACACATGCCTGTTTTCCATGGCATCTGTAGAAAACTGGTCTTTCAACCACTGTGTGCTCATGTAAGCACAATCTCTCTTTGAGGACCATCTCTTTATTAGGCCTGTTGTTCAAAGAGAGGTTTTGACAACTTAAGAGACAAATTACCTGAGGTAACTACTAACTTCCCATTTTCTGTTAGCCTGACTGTCTCCACTAAAAATAGAAATGGAGAAAAAAATGATTTTTTTTTTAAATTTTGGTATTCTATTAATTTTCTAAGATATCTAAGAAAATCATTCAAAATTACCAATCTACTCATGCAGTTTACAGATCCAGGAAATTACAGAAAAAATTAGGAAGGATATTTATTAATTAGATATTAAAAAAACATTCCAAATAGTCAATTAGGTAAAGAAGTTAATAACTAAAAATGAATTAGCTGGACCTGAAGGATTTTCTGTATTAGTTGAAAGGAACCCTATGTCTGTCTCTGCACCAAAACTAGGCACTGCACAGCTGCTGACTAAAGAACTACTGTGTTGGTAAAAATAACATAGCAGACATAAAAAATGGCTGGCAGATCATGAAGCAAGTAAGTGGCAAGGGTACAGCTTCCAAATAGGGAGCAATACATTAACTGGAATCTCAGAGAAATTGGCACGGGGTTCTGTGCTATCCATCTTCATTAGTGACCTGGAGGACTGTGTGAACCCCTCTTCATCAAAATCATACAAAGCATGTGCTGAAGGATGACAAAAAACTGTTGAGAACAGAGAAAGAACATGTAGTTCTGAAGAGCTTAAAGGTCACTCTCAATAACTCTGATTTAATGTCAAGTAATGAATTTAGAAAGTGATGGAACCTAAACACAAAATGGACACTGCTGTAGAGAAAGTACTAATATAGAAATAAGCTTGGATCAGATGATTGATCAGAGACAGATTTGTCTTTAAGATATCAAGAATTCATAATTTCCTCTTCTGACATATAAATTTAGACATCTAACTCTAGCACACAATTTTGAAAATAAATTTCCATTCCCATACATTTTTCTAAAAGATGCTGCTTTTTTTTTTTTTTTTTTTTTTTTTTTCCAGAACACAAGGGAAAAGCACCAAGCTAGTGAGTATATAGCAATAAACCTAAAATAAATCTGGAAGAGAGCACAAAGCTCCATGCTGCAGAGAAGTTCCTAAATCTCAAATTAAATTGATTCTGGGCCAGGATCACTCAATAAATGTTTTCTGATGAAGTAATACTGTGGTTCTACATTGACTTTAGACAATGAGTATTATTAATACTGCCCTCTTACATTACATAGGTGAATGATATCTAATTAATTTGTCTTTATTCTGAAAACCATGGTGATCTGCTTCTGTGAAACACCTTCACTGCACCATTCTAGACAATTATAGCCCGTGAACATTTTTTAAGCTTTAAATTCTGTATTATATCAGTATTTTATGAAATGAGATGTCATTTACAATCTGAACTCATAGTGGAAAAATAAGGTCAGTTGTGTTATGAGTGTCCTGATTTTAACAATGTTTTTTGAGCTTTCTTTGAAGGACCAAAATATAAACGCAAGGTATGCATAGACTGGCAGATTAATGATCGCAGAACCTCTAAAGTCACAGATCTGATATAGCAAATACTAGTTTCTAGGGTAGCAAATACTAAGTTCTTTCTTGCTAATTTCTTACTAATACATTTAATCATACAGAAGAGCAGATTTTCAAATCAAATGCAGAATAAGGTCTATTTAATCCCAAACACTTTGCACTCTAGATTTAAATCTTGCTCCTAGAATTGAGTCCGTGCAAAGAGCAAAGACTTTTAACTCAATTTGGTTGTCCTCACATAGACTGCTAGTGCCATTTGGGATACCTGATGGTAACCCACTTAACCTTTAGACATTGATGGATGAGGTCACAGGTCTCTGTAGGTCCTGTGCCACACCTTAGAGCCCTCTGTCATACTTGAGTGTCTTGGATACATTACTTATCAAGTAGCACTAAATGCCTACACATAAATAACTGCATCAGGCCCTGTAGGAGACCAACTGGAAGAATAAACAGTCTGAACAGATAGTTCTGGCACTCTGGCTAACTTGTAATCCCCTGGAACAAGGGTCTGTTTGCTCAAGGATGCAGACAATGGCAGGAGATGAAACTTGATAAGGGAACAGGGGGTGGAGACCCCCGGAGCCTTTCCAGGAAATGTCTCAAACACTTGCAAGAACGGCAGACATAAAAGGGGAAGGCAAGTGCCAGAAAGTGGGAGAAAAAAGAAGGAAATTGAGAAAAGAAGAAGAAGACAAAGACAACCGACAAAGAATAAAAAACTTGTGGACGAGTGCTCCTACAGATCAGACAACTCCCTCGTTGGCTGGACCAATGCTGGAACCCAGACCGATGATCTCTGTCATATTCTCTCTCACTGTCTGTCTCCCTCTCACTCTTTTACTTTCTTCCAGTAAGTAATGCAAGGCCCACGTCTTATATGTGTGGCAAATATTAAGCATTTCTGTTGCCTAACTACTTATTGACAAGCCTGAGGAGTCTAGTTGCAAAAAAAAAGTCTCTGTTTGCCTGTGGACCTCATGTGTTGTGCACACCTTATTCCAACCAAGAGAATCATCAAATTTGCATCACGTTTCCCTCTCTTCTGCTTTGAGAAAACTTTACAGGCAGGAATGTGGGACGTGACAGGCCCTTCAAGTATAAATGACAATTGCTATGGTCAACAAGCCAAGTCATCAGCCTTAGTTTACTCTCCCTCTATACCACCATTCAGTTTTGGAGCACAGAATTTTGTTTTCCAATCAAGAGACTTTCCTTCAAGAAGATAATTTATGGAAATTAAAAAGGAAAAAAAAAATACTTCTGGCATATCCATAATTAATGGCTGTAATTTTATACCAATAAAAATCAGGAAATCTGAGATTAAGGTTCCTGTGACAACATTATACCAGTAATGCTATACAGCAGGGAAGTTCTAAATAACTCTTCTATTTAGAATATGTCCTCATGCCAACTACTATACAGCTGCTGACATCACTAGGTAGGTAAAAATATTTCTTTCATATTTGAAGTTATGCTTGTTTTCAGAGACACTGGGAATTTAAAAGATAGGAAGTCTAGATGGAAAAGTGCTTGCTTTTTATGACTCCTTGTGAAAAACAAAAGGGAGATGGGTTGAAGTTTATTGGTTGCTTGGTGACCATGAAAGCAATCTAAGCACCTAGGCAAATATCCTTTCATTTGTCCTTCTAAATGTGTCTTTTACTCCTAATCTGTATCTTAATACTTACTGTGCTAACCCAATCAAGTACATTTTCTCCAGTGGGAATCTCTGAACATACGACTGCTCTTAACACATGGTTCCTAGACTACTTCCTTACACTACTGTTCTTTTTACAGAAAGACTTAGCAATAACAACAGTCTCTCCTGCACAATTGTTAGAATAATAATAGCTTTATAATCATTATATTTGTAAGAACTTTGTTTCTATCATGAAGTTTTCTATTGATCATTTTCATAATTATTATTACATTATTACCTCAGCTTAACAAGGAACATATTTATAGATAAATCAGTGATATTGATATTTCTAAAATTTGCAGTAGTAGTTTATCATTATTATTGGGCATATTTTTTTCAAAGTGTACTCACTGTAAGCTAACTCTCCTGTCACTGAAGTAAGACACATATATAACCATTAACTTCAGTGAAAGGGAGTCATACTGTAACTGAGTTTTACTGAAAATCTCATTCACTAGATCTTTCCCTTTGTGCAGAAAAATATTGCAACTTAGGACAACACTACTACTGGAGTCACTACAGGTTCTAGATATCCAACAACAGTATCACCCAAAACCACTGGTGACAGCTAAAAAAAAATTCAGAGAGTGCCTCCCTGGCTTGAGGATTACAGATATGTGTAGGCTCAATTTGTTCTCTGATGTTTTATAATCTTAGCATTCCCAAGGGTCATTTTTAAATGTTATGTTTTACTTTTAGACAAACTTGAGTCTAAAATCATCATGCACCATACTTACAGAACCAGTTTCCTGTTTTCAATCAGAGAATAAAATTTGTTTTATCTTTTAAACTGTAACTGTGAAAACTTCATCCATATTTAATGTTTCTCATAATTATATCTGTAATTATAACTATAAAGCTTTCAAAACTTTCCAGTAACAGATTGCCTCTGATATCTATTTATTATTTTTATCGCATTAAAAGATAAGATAGGGCATGATTAAAGGACTCATGACTTTAGGAACACTACAAACACAAAGCTTAAGCTTTGGCAACATTCCATGTTTTACATTTTAACTTGGCAAATACAGATTTCACTACTCAAGAATTAGTAACTGAGGAGAATATCAGACAGCATCTCCTAGGGGTAATTATATTCAAATCAACAGGCCCAAATAACTCAGGGCATCTCTCATCTCTTCTATTAATTTTTAATAAATCTTGAAATAACAGGGGAATTCCAGAAGAATGCTAATGTCCCAGTATTTCTTAAAGAACAAGCAGCACAACTGGTTAGCCTGACATCAACCAAGACAAAAGAGAATGAGCTGATAAAAAGTATAATTGATAAAGAGTAAAGAACATGAATGTAATTAATGTCAGGTGGTATGGATTTAGAGAAAATGATTCTCATCATACTAACATGATTTGGATAAGATTACAGATTTGTCGAATAAAATTGCATAGCTTAGACTTTATAAAGCAATTAATTCAATAATGTGATCAATTAAAAGGTTGGCACTATATAACATAAATAAAGCACATACTAAGTGGGCTGAAAACTGATTAACTGCCATGTCAGAAAAATACTTGCCGGTGAAATGATCATCATCATCTACTGTAATCAATGAGGGGGAGATCAGTATAAAACAAGAATACGAACAGAAATATAAATAACAGTGAGGACAGGGCAGTCTGTCAAGTTATCAGGATCATTTGGTTACCTGGATCCAAGAAAACAAAATGTGCTTTAATACAGGTAAATGCAAAGTTATAGAGGTAGGATCATTGAAAGCAAACCTTATGGCCTATGGAATAAAAGAGATAAAAGAGGATGGAAATGTACATCCAGGCACTAGAGAGCAAAGCTCAAAGAAGAAAATTTTCAGAAGTTCTGTTACAGTATGGATTTGTTCTTGAAGTAGTATGCATGAACAATACTATTTTGAAATTTTATCAAATGCCACATGGTATAACAACTCTATGACAGCTCATTTTTGTGACTACTACAAGTCAGTCATGAGGGAGCTGAATTCAAATAGCAATTGCAAGATATGTAGGCAAATACAATATTTGTCTCACAGGAATCGAAACAACATGAATAAATGGCATTTGTACAATGAAGGAGGCTGTTGCTGTAAGAGCTAATACATAGAAAATAAACAGGAAGAGTTAAAAACAATGTAGCTAGCTTGCAGGAATCTGCATTTCACCAAGGTGTATCAAATTAGACTTATTTACAAGTTGAAGTGATCTCATACCTATAGTACCTATTACAATACAATAAAGTATTTCCTTAGACAATTTAAAAGAAAGAGTGAAAAACACCTCTGTTCTCTTTTAAATTGCAAGGACATGAAATATATGAAACAATCTAGGTTGAAGTCTGTATCCATTTTGATTTTAAAGTATGTTCAGGATCACTTAAAAAAAGTAAGTTTGTATATCAGGCTTACCTGGATTAATATAAAAAAATACCTTCTGAGTAGCTGTCTACCAACTACAGGAAAAACATAAGTTCACTAAACTTCACTGTAGGATTTGAAAATCATAAACCTGAAGTTCAGCTGGGATTCAGTTCCATCAAAGCTCACAAGCACTTTTGGACCCATCACCCACAACAGCAGAGTTAGCTACAACTAGCGAGCTGGGGAGGTTTCCCTGGCTCTCTCTTTGGACCGCTGCACCATGCAGTTTTATCTCAACAAACTTTGTGCTTAGACACAAGACAGGGTAATCCTCAGCATCACAGAAGAACACTGCCCTGAATCCAAATCTGAACAACATGAAAAACAAGTTGCTTCCCAAAGCTTGTGTTGCAAAGTGTCGAGACCATACACAGGATGCCTTCATCAAATGCATTTACACAGGCCAGTCACTAATGTAATACCTGAAGTGGCAGGAGATGCCAGTTTTAGCGCAGCAAAAGAAAGGGGCTGCTATCACTGAAAGCCTAAGAACAAATTTCAACATCATCCAGCTAGCTCCAAATTGAAACTACTTAGCATTTGATGACTGGCTGTTTGAATAGCCAGTTCCATTTAGTGAACCTGGCTGTTCCACTAAAGTTCTCACTTTACCTAGGAGAAAGCAGCTTGATCTCTCCATTTTCTAGCATGGCTGGTACACAAGGTGGACAGGAAGGAAGACTTATTGCCAAAACTGGTTCACTGTTTTATCTGGTGAAAGGGCTTCACTGACAGGGCATTACAGAGAACAGTATCATTAAAATATGCAGCTGCAGTCCTCCAGCAAGGTCAGATGATCTCGTCAACAGGGGCTCCAAGAAACCCACACGTAAAAGGCTTCGAGCCTACAGGCTACATCCAGCTCAAGGGAGAAAACTAAATGAGCCATTGGCAGTCTGTAATCAAAGCTTTTTCTTCAAATACGAGCTGAAGAGCCCTTCTCATTAACCTGCTAGGTAGAAGGTATACAAAAAATTGGTCTGGACTGTAGTTTTAATACTGCCCTTAGGCAATGGCCATGGTGATCAAAAAAGAGGCAGGCAGCATAAAAGATCAAGCTGCAACAAGTAAAAACTCTTGTTCCTGCTGCCTTGGCAGGCACCCCACATAAGGAGAGAGTGTGAGGAGGCCACATCTGTTTGAGGAGAGCTAGGAGGGCAGGGATGAAGACAAGGAGCTAGAAAGGAGAGGGTGGGCAGTAAACTATGAATCTGTGAAGGAAGCTGGGCAAATCAGGCATCAGTGAGCCGAGGAGAGCTTGTTACAGCAGGGACAGAAGGGTGGCCAGTGTTTCAGGCACTGGAAAAGACAGAAGGGAGTGCATTTGTGTTAAGTACAAACAATGTGGTTCACTGAGTACAAACGCAGCTAATGAGCCTGTTTTATGCTAAGATAGGGAGTGATGCTGGATTTGGGGGCTTTTCTGGAAATGTATTCAAAACTCTTCTATCTTATATGACAGGGAGAAGGCAGGGGACTGAGGGACTGACTAGGTAAGAGGCTGGAAAAGCAGTGCTGGGGGAGGAGGATGTGTGTAAAAATTAAAGCAGAAACATATTATAAGGAAATGTGAAAAAATTAATAATAACACTTCTGATGTAAGTTTTGGTGAAAGAATTGGATATGCCATGTGGGGTAGGATGAAAAATGGAACATCTAAGAACATGCTCTTATCCTATCTCCAAAGTTTAGTTATACACAGAGAGATAACAACAAGATGCAGCAAGCCACACTCTCACCTCTGCCCTAACACACAATAGTTCCACTTCTGTATCCAATTGTGTTGGTTTTCTGTGTGTGTGTGTGGGGGGGTGTGTTTTTAGTAGAGGAGGAAGGGGTTACCCTGTGAGAAGCTCTGCGAAGCTCCCCTGGCTCCAAGGCATACCCTCCCAGCCCAGGCTGAGCTAATTAGCAATAAATAAATGCTTCTGTGAATCCATATTTGTAAGGGGAAGGCCTATCTTGAAAAGAAGAAGGTGGAGAGAACCTGGAGGAGAGGCCATTGACCTGAACAAAGCATAACCATCCGCCTAGACAGACAGAGCTTCATTGCCAGGAGGAAGGAGGAGGAGGAGGAAGACAGAGAACCTCAGACATCCAGTTCAACCGCATGGAGTAGGAGAAGGGAAATGAGGTCCTCTGCAGCCCACAGAGGTTCAACGGTGGTGCAGATACCCACGTGTAGGCCATGGAGGACTCCACGCTGGAGCAGGAAGCTGAGCCCGAGGGCAAGTGTGACTGTGTTAAGACCCCAGAGACACTCAATGCCAGAGTGGGGGTGGGCCCCCAGAGCCGGGGGGTGAGGAGGTGCACTGAACCGGAGACCCATCTGCAGCCCATGGATGTCCTCATGCTAGAGTCAGGAGCTGAGCCCAAAGAGGTCCATGACTCCATGGAAAGCCTGCATCAGAACACCTTGTTCCTGGAATTTCATGCTGGGAAGAGTGGCAATGGTGAACTGACTGCAACCCCCATTCCCTGTCCCCCTGTGCTGCTGGGGGGGAGAAGGCAGAGAAATTGGGAGCAAAGTAATTTGAGCCTGGGAAGAAGGGAGGGGTGGGGGAAGGTGTTGTAAGATGTGGTTGTTATGTCTCACTGTGCTACTCAGATGAATGGTAACAAATTAAATTAATTTTTCTTCCCCAAGTTGAGTCTGTACTGCCTGTGACCATAACTGGTGAGGGAGCTGTCCCAGTCCTCATTCTAATCTATGCTCCCTTTGTTGTGATTCCTGTCCCATCTCACCAGATGGGGGGAGTGCAGGACCGCATGGTCCTACCTGTTGGTAAGACGACCACAACAATCCTCCCCACTTTCAATGTGGCCACCTCTTGTAAAAGTGATGCAACAAAACCAAACAGCTGTTCAGATGCTGAGGATAACAATTCCTGACTTTTGTTATGTCAAGAGGGACCACATAGAATCATAAAAAAATACTGTTGGCTATTATCCCTTAAAAGTATATTAAATATAGTTCCCTGCCCCAAACTATTTCTACCTTTCCCAAGAGAAGTTCCCATAGCCTGTTTTAAAGATCCCCAGTAGAGAAATTCAGAACATCTCTAAGGAATGGACTCCAGTGCAGCTTTATCCCTACCACTATAAAGTTTTTTCCTCATATCCTATCTAACATGAAATTTTCTTCCTGAAATTTAATACAAGTACTTCTTACCCTAGTAGTAGCACAGAAACAGAAACCAGATTCCCTTTCTCTGTGTAATAATTTTTATCTACTCAAAAACTGCTACATGTCCACAGCTTCCCTTCAGTTGAACTAAAAAAGCACCAAACACCTCCTTTACACTCTCTCTAAACCATGACTACATGTTGTTTGCTACAATTTATACCTTTTTACAAGAGCATAATTCTGTCTATTTCTGTTCCTCCATTATGCTCCCAAATAAGCTTATAAAGAACTACCTCCTAAACAGTCACTCACAATGCTGTATTTGTAGAGCTCGTTTTATGTAAGTGTAGTACTTTGTCCCTGCTGACATTAACCCAACTTTTTCAGAGCATGTCTTCAATTTGTCAAGAGCATTTTCATTCTAATCTTGCCTTCCAAAATGTTTGCAGTCATTCCCAACCTCATGTCATCCTCAGTGCAATAAGTATATTCCACCTGCCACATCATACAGGATGTTAACGAAACCTCCAAATAGCACAAGAAAGACTTATGTAGATCCCTGCTCTTTCCATTTTGACAAGCCATTAATACCAACTCACTCAGCATGTTTTCCAAGTAGTTTTTCACCTATTCTATGGTTATTTTCACCTTAACCACGTTTCTCCTGCCAGCTTACAAAAATGTCCTGTGAGACTGTTACAAAGCCTTCCTAAAATAAAGATTTATGACATCCACTCTTCTCTGCAATTCACATGGCTGTTACCCTGACATAGATTATTATATTGGTTTGACATGGTTTATTTTTGACAAATCCATAGTAGCTGCTACTCACTTCCTTGTTATCTTCCAGCTGCTTACAAATTTTTGTTTGTTTATTCACTACATAATTCTTTAATGGATAGAAGTTAAACTTACATGGTATTCCAGCCTTAATACCATGAAATTCTTTGGCTTTTCTTGCCCTGTCTTATCCTTTCCTACTTTTTAAACTTCTGCTGTTTTCCTGCCTTCCAGTGCCTCACCTAAGCTCCACAGGTTCTCAGAAATAATACAATAGCTGAGATGATAGCTTCAGTCTGTTCATAAGTATCTCAGGATGAATACTCCAGCATTTCCTAGACCTTTTCAAATTGCAATAATCCAAAGGACTGGGACAGGAATCAAATTTAGACATTATATTCAGCTTCCAGAAAGCAGTAGAAAATGAAAACAGTCACCTGGTTTTTGAAACAACATATGAGATAGATCACTCAGAGAATCAGAGCTGAAGTCTCTTTTAAAACTTTTTTCTTACTATTTCCTGTAACTGCTTGCATATCCAGAAGTGACTCTTCCTCACATCACTTCCAAGCTAAGGGAGATGTACTGCTCAGTGGTAACTGCTGTCTAACCTGTGAATGTCAGGACATCCAGAGACTTCTCCACTGGTTGCCTGGCTTCTTCTTGCAATATAAAGAAGAGAACTTTTCCAGCTTCCTTTCTATTCAAAAAAGCACCTGATCACCCACCTGGCAGATTCAGCGGAGAGCACTCTTACAATTCTGTTTTTCTAATGACCTCTGGCCTTTCCCTCAGTTTTACGTTATACTGGAGGATGTCCCGACTTGTGGCATCCCAGCCTCCTGCAGGTTTCCTGTCGAAAGTTCAGTACTCCCTGGGCCTTAATTCTGTACAGCTATTTTAAGGTAAAAATCTTGTGGATTTCACAGAATTTCACAGAATTGCCTAGATTGGAAAAGACCTTTATGGTCATCGAGTCCAATCATTAACCTCACACTGACAAGTGCCCAACTAAACCGTGTCCTTCAGCACTATGTTTACATGACTCTTAAATCCCTCCAGGGATGGGGACTGCACCACTGCCCTGGGCAACCCGTTCCAATGCCTGAGAACCCTTTCAGTAAAGAAATTCTTCCTCATATCCAACCTAAACTTCCCTTGGCACAACTTGAGGCCATTTCCTCTTGTCGTATCACTTGTTACTTGGTTGAACAGACTGACCCCCACCTCACTACACCCTCCTTTCAGGTAGCTGTAGAGAGCGATAAGGTCTCCTTTTCTCCAGGCTAAACAACCCCAGTTCCCTCAACTGCTCCTCATAAGACATGGGCTCTAGATCCTTAACCAGCTTCATTGCCCTTCTCTGGACATGTTATATCGCATTGTCCAAGATAAATATGGAGCTTCTGGAGTTGTGGTAGTTGTAGAGATGTGGCGGTTATGTTATTCAAATTTTTATATTTATAGTCAGCCAATTACACCACAGTCTATAAAGTTCACTCCAGCTTACTCAAAAGAAGTATTTACTAGCCAGAGAAGGAGAAGAATCTCATAAATGTTGACAGGCTGAGTACAAGTTCAATAAACTTTGATGTCTTCACTGTGACAAAGAATTGTGTAAACCTGAATGGCTACAAATCTTAATACAGGTAAGCACGTGTCATTACTGAGACCCCAAGTGCCGAGGTTATTTGGTTCCAATTACTCTATTGTAGATCTCAATTAAAAGGTCACCTTCTCACTCAAAATGGAGCTGGGCAAACAAAAACACTGCAAAGCCTGTGTGAAATGAATCAACAGCACATTTGCTCTGGATAACTGTCTATGTTACAGTTCTAGGCAAACTCAGGATTTCTATTCAGAAATCACACGCCCTCTGAAACTGAGGAGAGTCCACTCCTGAAGACCACTTCCCTTGAGCACCAACACTGGCCATCACCTCAGCGCTCTCTTACACCCTTTTGATAGGATCCCATTGATTGAATTACTTCCCTTTTAGTCTGATGTTGTATTTTTCTTTATTTTGGTTGGAGTCTAAACAACATCAGGTCTGGAAAAGTAAGATTTCTTCTATTTCTTTTCTCCCTGAGGAGTTTATACTAGACATCTGCAACTATTAACAGAGATTGTGAATAAAACCCAAAGGCAGAATTAAAGCACTGGTTGTTCAACTAGCATCAATAATGTGCCCTGTTAACAAAGTCCTGTTATGTTGATTTTTCAAGCTTGGTCTTTGATTTCTTCCCTTTCTCTGAAATCCAATTACTCACTCTTATTTTCCCACTGCTGATGTGAGACAGTATCTCGAATTCCTGTTGCTCTTTTAAATCATATTTATTTCCTCTATTAGATATTGCGGTGAACTTTCTGACGCAGAGTCTTTGAAGCTGTTTTCTGACATTTTTGGGGCCTATCCATAGACAGATGGAAAGATGACCAAGAACTTCTTAGATCTTTCTATTACTCCATAATTATTTTTCTTATCTATTTTCCTGAGCAGTTCCTACTTTAAACACAAAAACTTGCAAAGAAGGATTTTAAATCGACTGCCATGGTGACAAGGCACACAGGTCCACAGAAATACTCAATCTATACCCTACTGAAAGTGTTAAAAAAAGGCCATTAAAGAGTGACTCTGGGAGAAGAAATAGGTAAGTCCTACATTTTATGGCAGTTAGCCATATTAGCTGCCTTAGTTTTGATCAGAGAAGGCTTCCTTTCCCCTAGCTCCTGTGCAGGCTGGGAATTACAAAAAGAAAATTTACTGTTGTGGAATAAATATAATCTAATCATGCAGTATGAAAGTATTTTTGTGTAGTCAAACATGTCTTGGTAATAAAACTAAAGAAAGCATTCAGTAGCTAGTGTGTGAAGATATATAAAATAACAGAGCCAAAGCAATGATTTGGAAATAATTTCTCTCTCCTATCCTTGTGAAAGTACCTTTTGTATACTGGAGGTGCCTCAGAGTAAATTACAGTAGATTCAGGACCACAACCTATTTTCCTCATATTTGTTCACTTTTTTGAAATTAATCTCAGATATAACAAAATAACATGTCAAACTGTTTATAATATATGGACTTATCTAGATAATTGGATTATATATACATTACATTCCAACCATACTGCGTGTCTTTCTATCAACTAAAGAAGACCCATACTAAAGAAACCACGTAATATACCGTTTATTGGCAGAAAATAGATATAGTGGTTGGAGAAATCACCAGGGAAAAGTTGTGACAGTATAGTTGTAAAAAGATAAGTAATAATCCCAAAGGAATACTGAGTGAGAAAATTGTCTAGGAAGAAGGCAGTGTTCCTTGTAGGGAAAAGTCTGGCTAAATAAAGAAGATTATAAGAAAGAAGGGAAAAAAGATTTATCATCAACCAACAAAAAAACCCTTTTCAGCTCTTGGAAGAAAGACAGATTTTGCTGATTTCACAGATGGAATGAAAAACTCAGACTGCAGTTAGCTCACTTCAGTATTTCTGTTTGTCAGAGTTAACATTAGAAAATGACTGAGGAGGTGGAGAGACAGGAGGTCAGTCAGCGTGGGCGTCAAGAAGGATGGAAAGATAAAAGAACTTACAGCATTCAAAGAGGCAATGAGTGTCTGATGAGGCTGCCATGTCCCCTCAAATAAAAAAAGAATAGCAAGATTTTAAGACATCATTTCAGAAGACACTTGCCTCCTTTATAATTCAGAAGGCAGTAGACTTTAAAAGAGTGATTTCTAAAATTTCTGAAACAGATGAAGTCTTGACTTCAATAATAAGAATTTACCTTTGCTGCTTGCCATAGAATTCTGCATAACACGTAGCAAATCACCTAAAATTAAAGTTCTCACAGGTGGCCACTGATTGGATGCTTTTCATTTTCTAATCTCAATTTAGGAGCCTGAGATCTGGTTTGCAGAAATACTGAGTATTTACAGCTGTGGCTCATTAAAGACTCTGAAGTTATTTAAGGCCAAGTACAGACAAGTTTGGCCACTCTCCATTGCCTGGAACAAAACCACCTGAGACAGACAAACTGACTCACTCAACTTCTGAGAGGAATGTTTAAATCTCATTATAAAGCTGAGAAACTGAACCTCAAAGACAAAAGTAAAATTTTGTGCTTTTGTGCTCTACTACATCTCAGCTAATAAACTCTCCTGCATCCAGAAGTGGCATGCTGGCTCCTTTCTAACTACATTTGGACTAGTGTTTGCCTCTAAATTGTCCTCTTTTGGCACAAGAATTGTTATTTCTTGCACTTTATTTATTTTCCCAGCCCATGGTGGTTGTTCTTATAAATTCTGCAGACAGCTCTGGGAAGGTCAGCCCTGACCTACATGAAGAAGGCACAGCCTAACTCCACTCAGAGCTTCTGCATTGCATTCCTCAAAAATTAAAAAAGGGTCAGATATGTGTAAGTGTTCACAAGGTATAACAATCAATGTTAAAGACAAAAAGAAGAAATAAATGTTTTCAGAGTAGGAACGAGCAATATGCCAAAAATGAGCTATAAGTCCACATGTCAAGCAACAAAGAAAAAAATATACTGGCCTTTGTGTGAGCACCATTCATTTGTCAGAATAAATAAGGGAGCAATTCTAGGGAAAAAGTGGTTTTCCATGTTACTAGTACTCATACACAACCATGGGAGCCATTTAAAGTTACAAATCTGGTTTGGAGATGGCAAAAGTGATTAATTACTTTCTGAAAGTGCTTATCCCAGGTACCTAAAAAGTAACTTAAAATAGACTTCTAGGTTTTAAACAGCTAAAAATATATATGCTTGATGATAAAAGGAGCTAAGGTTAGATGTTCAAGTCTAAAATTTCCTTAATTCTGCATACTTGACTTTTCCAACTTTAACCCACTTTAGAGAGGTTTTTTTTATTATTATTATTTTATTTTATGTACTGGTTATTTGATCCTTTTACCCATTTCTTGTAATTCAGCCTTTCAACATCTAAAATTGAGGTGTTTCTGTAAACTTTTTTTTTTTTTTTTTTTAATAGTGCAGTATTCAGAGAGCAACCCAACTAATGGAGAGGAAATTAGACAAAAAATTTATGGACAACCTTAAAGTTATAAACTTAATTTCTCATATTGCAAAATTTATTATGTCCCATTTTGTCTTTTTCTGCTGGTTTCAAGGAAAAGCTGTATTTAGTGACACAAGCAATTATATAATGACCAATCTTTTTCAAAACAACATAGATAAATCACAAAATCACAAATCTTCTCATTACCACAAACAAATTTTTCACAAGGATTTTTTTTTTTCCCCATGTCTATGGGAAACTGTAAAAAAATCTGTGCTATAAAGATTTTCTCTTAAAGAAGAGAAAAAGTCAGAATGAAATAGCTCATTTCCAGTATACATGAAGATCAGCCCTGTATTTTATTACAGTATTGATTAAATAAATAAGAAAATATCCCAAGTCAATTTTTTTCATTTAACAAAATAAAATCTAATGTCTAGCATATTCTCAAATAATTTTGTAACCTTTTTTGTATTTGACAATATTCTCATTTTATATTTGATAGTTTATAGGCCCTAGTTTAGAAAAACCTTTAACACAAGAGTTTTGTGATAATCAGACATTTTATTCAGCACTGTAGCAGATTATGTGGTGTCTTGCTTTTCTTATGTCTACTTTATTTTTTTTTTTATGTTCTGACAATTTCAATACAGGAATAAAAGGATCCAATTCTGACTAAAGCAAAGGCTACAACTCCAGAGCTACCATTTCCCTATCCAAAGAAACGGGAGATGAAACAAAGAAATAGATGTAGCAGAATCTCACAATGTAATGGTGGTCAAGCATACAAGTCAAGCCCTCAATTCAATAGTACATGTAAGCGTATACTTATCTGTGATTTTACGAGCCATCCCGGTGACAAGAGGCTATACTGTGCTTCAAGTAAATCTTGTGTTTGAGTACATGCTGAATAAAATACATGATGCACACTCGATCACCAATGTAGAATATTAATTGTAAGTATTTTCCAAAGGCTGGGTAAAAAGGGTCTTTAACTGTCAATCTGAGCATCAGGTCCCAGTGACCTCTTAATCCAGAAAGGGTGTGATTCTAGGAGTAGGTCTGCCCTGTACTTTAGATCTGGCCCATCACCCAGATGTTCTGGGAAAAGATAGGAAAATACCAGCTGACGAATCATCAGTGACCCGTATCAGCTGCAAGTGGCAATGCTCTTTTTAAATCCTCCCCTGATCTCCTGCTCTCACCCACTTACACTCTCTCCTCCATTCACCCCTAAATCAGATTGCAGCTCAACGCCATAATTTGTAATTGGTCACGTTTAAAGTTTATATTTTTCATAGTTCCTAACATTTTTGTTTCCTCAATTTATATTAGTGTATTTTGGTGGACTACTTTTAATCTATTAAATCCGTTTTACACACAGTGATGCTAACTACAATTACAGATATGCACTGAAGAACAGCTCCATGACATGCCTGCATAGGCAAACTCACCCTGGCTGTGTGTCATCTGTCACACAATGGTATGTAAAAGTTCCAAACATCTGCACTCCCAGGATCCCATACAGGAGGAGAAAGAACAGAAGGAAAATTGAAACACTCCAGATTTGCTCTCCAGAACGCCTGGCAAAAAGATAAATAGGACACTGAATGCACAGGTAATGTGAAGCCTCCTGTGAAAAACTCCAGAATAGAAAATATGCTCACATAAAGAAAGTAGTATTTCAACCTGGAGAAAATTTGTTGCTAAATCTCACTCTGTGTAGAGATAAAAAAGGAAGCCACATTTTTTTTTCTATATTTGTAATTTAGGGCAATTAAACCAGCTGTAAACTGCAACGGGTGAAACAAAACAAAACAAAAAAACCCTGAATAAAATTTATGAAGTCTCACTTTTGAAAGCAGAATCTAATTATTTATACAGACAAGATATGATGACAAAGTAAGCTGATATCAAATAACGACCAAAAACATCTCCCATATTACTATTACATGGCTTTTGCCATTACAGTTTGTAGCAAACATACTTATGTATGTAACTCAGGAAGAACACATTAAGCGTTAAGCATGCAGGGTCATTCTCTGAGATGCATAGTCAGTCTTCTAAGTCAAAACCAAAATTTTCTCCATTGTTTTTCAGATAACAGTTTTACTTACTTCAAGATATTTGTTATCCTAGTTCTTGGCAGCTCAAAACGAAAATATATCCGGAATGCTCGAATCATAATGAGTGGTCGTGGAATCCGTAACATGCCCCAAGGTGACATCTGGTCAACTATTTCAGCAATTTCAAACACCTACAGACAAAAGAATCAGGAGTTTTTCTTGATGACCCTGTCCTGTTCCTGTATTAATTTACAGAACTTTTAAAAATAAGAACACTATACATTATTTTAATTTTCATTTTCAATCTTCTCTTGGTTTATTTTATAGTTCATTTTAACCATGTTTTTTGAAATAAAAGTTTTAGTAAATCCTCTAATCCATTTCTAAGTTATCCTAATGAAATTCCAAAAATAACATTCTGCCTATGTTCATAATGTTTTTGTCTCAAACAACTCGAGAAGTCTGTGCAAGCTTGTGTCAGCTGCCAGCTTCTGTGCTAGTCCTACCCCATAAGTTTCCCACAACTTCATTAGAAGTGAATAATTTACATTCCCAAATGTGAAAATCAGTATCTGTTAATGTTGCTCACCACTAAGCTTTTTACTATGATATAAAAGTACATATAAACAGATTGCCTTATGAGTTGCAATATGCTTTTAAATTCCCCACTTAATTCCAAGTGCATGAGAAACTGTACATGTTCTTCTCCTAGATTCCACTACGATACAAATTTCACCCAAGCCACAGAACAGGGAACCATTTCAGTAATACATTGACAGGTTATGCACTCCATAAAGACTATTTAGCTTAGTGATTGCATGAAAATGTCTTGTTTTAATCTTTGTCTCACTCTTTGTGAGTAATGGCTTAATTTAGTATTTGCTAAAAGTGCTAAGAAAATGGGAGGGCAACCTGGCAACACATAAACTGGGTAATCGACAGTCCTTATCTGATCAACCTTCACTCTACATGGTACATGATGTACCAAAGTTTCCTCTCTGTATAAAGCAGAAAATTACAGTGTGTCTTATATTTGTCAGAAGTGGGTAAGTTATGTCTAACAGAAATCACTATAGAACTTTTACAATCCTTATACTATTGCAGGCCCAGCCTCTGAGTCTTCATTCTCTTTTTACTCAAAAAACTGGCTATGGTTAAGGACTGATTGGTTTGCAGGACACAACTGGACCTGTACTTAACACTCTACCTTTTTTTTGCAACATATGCTGTTTCCCTTCTTCATGAAAATTTATTAAATTGCTTCCAAATATATTTATTATTATTTTTTTCCATAGCACTTTAACTTGAATTTTGCAAAAGGTTTTGTTAGGTGTGGGCCATATTACACGAAAACTCTCCACTCATTATGTCAATACGCCTACAAGCATGGCAAACATCTACCTTTGGAATCATTCTCCTTTAGTTGCCTAAGCTAGTCACTATGGCATCATACCAGGCTGAATCGAAGGAGATGACAACTGTCATATAGAGTAAGAGATAAATGGCTTTCTGAAGATCCTTCTCTTTCCTTCTGACTATGGTAACAAGATTCAGATTAATGTATAATTTCTCAATAAGGAAAATTAAACAAGATAGATTCTACTACTGATGTATGCTCCAATGCGCAATTATGGAGCTATTCAATTCAGCACAGTTTTTTAAAACCAATTTGACCCAGGTACAACTTCACATCCACAACTCTTAATTACTTGGTTGTGCCATATATTTTTCACAGTTAAGGAACTATTCATTGAAAAAGGTAAGTGCAATAATCACCTGTAAAACCAGTGACACCCAAAGACAAAAGACCATGAATCCGTCAAACACACACCAACGATCCTTTACATAGGAGCTATCACCCTACAAGAGAGAGAAAAGCTAAGAGGTTAATTGTTGGCTTACTATCAGGATTTAAAAATATCATAAACAAAAATTCTTGGCAGAAGGAAAATTATTCTCTAAACCACTTCTGAAATGCCACTTATGAAAGACTCCAAAAGCTTAGTATCTGAGCTAGAATATGCTGGAAACATATAAACACATTTCCTGAGTGAACTGTCCTGGTTTTGCTAGTATAGAGTTAATTTTCTTCTTAGTAGCTAGAATAGCTGTGTTCTAGTTTCATTGTGGGACTTGTTATGAGAAGAATGTTGATAAAAGTACTAATGTTATTAGTTGCTGCTGGAGCTCAAGGCCACCGTGTTTGGCAGGTTCACAGCTGCATTAGGACTGGGAGGGAGAAGCGCAGTGAATAGCAAACCCCAAACTGGCATTTGGATGTGCCAATGAGATATTCCATATCATGTCCTGTCATGTCAGTATATTAACCAGGGTTGACTGGAAATCGGGGGAACTCTCTCGGGGATCGCTCAGTCTCACACTCCCGGGGTTTCGGTTTCGGGACTGTCTCTGCTCTGGGATCACTGGCTGGCACAGGCTGGGCATTAGCTGGCCAGTGGTGAGCAACTGCACTGTGCATCACTCAGTTGTACATTCTGTTATTACTGTTGTTATCATTATAATTATTATTTTATTTTAATTAGTAAATAGTTTTTATCTCGACCCATGAGTCTCCTTGCCCTTTTCCTTCCAATTCTCCCCCCTACTCCCTGTGGGGAGGAGGGGGAGAGTGTGAGAGCAGGTTGTGTCTGGCTGCAAGCCAAACCACCATAGTGAATAAATGGTACTTATCCTCAGCTTGTGTCAAAAAAGCATTTACGAAGAGACTTACTATTTACACTTAAAAAACACACAAAAAAATAACATTGGACTCACTTTTTCATTGTATTGCCCATTACAAAATACCTGCACAGGAAAATAAGTGTAAAATGCTTGCAATCTAATATTGTGCTGTTCAATTACTTCAATATTGTTGAACAGCTTCAATTAAATCAGTATCATATTACATTCTTTTTTTTCATAAGTTTTCAGTACTTTTTCAGGCTCTAGAAAAGTCTTATCATTTCCAAAACACTAGACAGTAATCACCATCTCATCATAGTACAGGCTTTCAAGTTTCTTTGGACATTTCCTGAGCAACTCTTGACCATCTTGAAATGACAATTCATTCTTTAGACTTCATTAATAATAGGTATGGTGAACTAAAAAAAAACCCCAAAAACCTCAGGAAAGAAAACTGTGCATTGGATCCTTGATGATCCATATGCCTTCCTATTTGTTCTTTGGCTCTGCCTTAGAATTCTTGAATTAGCTCTCTAAAATAACACCTGAGCATGGTTTTGGTGATAGTTCAATCCAGAGATCACTCCTAAAAGGCAGCATGGAGAAGATTGCATCCAAGATCAGTTTCCTTCATAATGCACTATTCTCAACCACTACTCCAGTTTGGATGCTTAGATATCCTCATGTCTCACAGCATTCCCAATGACTTGCAATACAGCAAGCTATTAAAACACTTCTTCGGTGGGCTGCTAATGCCTCACATTTTACTTCAACTACTGAACTGCAAAAAAATCTACATTTATTAGATTACAGCTGACAGCTAGATAGTTTCATGTTCCACATGGAGTGTAGAGGAAGTTTGGGACCAAATACATATAGATAGATGCAGCTTGTTGAAAGTGAGACTAGACAAGACTAGACCTAAGGAATGTGGATATTGCAGTTTCACGTTATATAGTGGTAAAAACACGCAGAGAAATGAGCAGTGTATCTCGGGGCACATAAACACCCCCTTCCAAATGAAGTTTCTCCTAAGAAATTGAACATACCCTCCCTTGCCTTATATGTTATCTAGTTTCTTTTCTCTCTTTAGTGTTCTTCCAGATACAAAATACAGTGTTTGACATCCACTTTTCACAGGTCTAACTGAGGAAAAAAAATATTGTCAGGTCTCAAGAATCTTGAAAACATGACTGGACTTTGGCCTGTTACATGATTCCTGGCTTGATACACATTGTTTCTTATCTCAGTGATAGTTATTTCAGTCAACCTATACTTGTTTTTAAATGTCTCAGCATATTCATTGATCCTAAAAGCATAGATGTTTTGTTTTAATCTCTTGTTTTCAATGACATACACTATGCTAAAAATGATTTATCATTCCTTGCAGTAGGTGACAGCAAGACATATTGTGCAAATAAAGACAAAGCATGTTTTTTAAAAACAAAAAAATTCAGTTGCAAAAAATCTTCAGGGCAGAAGTGACCAAAGTAAGGACATAAGGAAAACACAGCAAGTGGTTTTCAAATCAGAAATAAAGGACAGAGAACTTCAATACTACTTTCAGACAGAGTATTTTTTTACACATAAGGATGTTAAAGTTCTCCTCAATACAAAAATTAAGAGGAGGAAGACTGCAAATGAGGGGAGCAAGAGAACAAGAACTTTTGCACTGTAATTTTAACCTGTCCTTCCCGAAGAAAGTAGACTTCTACGTAAAGTCTGAGCTAATCATTAACTCTTCACTCAGGGCTAAACAAACTCAGCTGTTTCAGTGGTTATGTTCAGTAACTGTGAAGCAGTTAACTGTTATTTCTCTGCAGAGATCAGCTACCAACACCTGAGTCCTCCAATTGTGGTTCTGAACAAAAATGTTGATTGGTCTTTCTCTCTCTGAAGAACTCTTTGGAAGTTGTGATTTTTTTTTTTTTTTTTTTTTTTTTTTTCTCTCAAGCACCCTTTGTCTGAAGCAAGAAGTTTTCCCCGAGTTGTGCTGTACAGATCTGAGCATGAACTTGTGCTGTACTCACCCTTCTCTGAATAACCTGTCAAGTACTCACTAAAAGCCAAATCTTTTTTTAGAAATTGCTTTTTCTCTCCACAATACCTGTGGCATGATTGAAGTAGCTCTGCTCTTCTCTCCTAACAAAGGAAGATGTCGTGACCCTTTCCAGTCTTCTCACCAGGCAGGCTGCTCCACCACCTCACTTCTCTCATTGTCAACATCAGGCCCGCTTCCCCCGCTACATCCTCCCTGTCAAGGAGGCTTTCAGTGGCTCACCCACAGAAACTTAGGGTACCTGAATTGCATCTGTAGAGACTACTAATTTAGGGGGAAGTTCTGATCCTTTCTGCTTTGCATGTAGGGAGGCTCTGCCTAAATCCTTTTGATGTTTGTCATTTGGCTGGCAGTATATGTGAACTTTAATGCATTTATGTGCTGTGTTGGCATATGGGATGTTATTTGCTCTTGGAAACATTAAGGCAGGACCACATCCTGCTTAATGTGAAAATCTTAATGTGAAAATCAGAATATACTGTTTAGTATGAATCTTGATATTGTCTTCTAGCACTGCTTCCATGAAAAATCTAATTCTGGCTAAGCATGGGCTAGCACTCATGTATTAATAGCAATGAACAGTGAGTTTCATTCACATTTAAAAACCTCGTGGTCTGAAATTCCACACTCACAGTCAATGGCAGTCTGTTCTTAGACTTGGAAAGGAATACAGACACATGAAATTTAAATACATCTAGTGACATCTTACCTAAAATAGCTGAAGTATTGCAATATGTTAATCCCGCAGCCTTTTTTTCATCATGTCTGTTGAAATTTGAGAATTATTGATGAGGTTTGTTTTAGCATTTTTTTGTGAATGCACTATCCCAGACCACTTACATTATGGTTTATAAGTCTTGGAAACGTGGTCTAAACATTTGCAAAAGATGAAGGATTAGTACTGTAGACTAAAAGCCTCATGCTGAGACTAAGCCAAACCTCTTAAAATCATTAAAGTTGCTGACTCCCTGCTGCCTACAGTGGACAGTGGATTCTTTAATGTGCACAGCAGCTCCTGAAAGCTTCTCCAGCAACATGACTTACAGTCTATCTAGACAACAAAATCACTTGCTTCTGACAGAGCAGCGGATGCCAGTCCACCTACACAGTCCATGACTGCAGGCTTGGGACCACCTTTGGAAGGCTTTTGTGCTGTAAACCATTTGTCATTAATGCCTCTCCCAGGCAAACTAAGGGGTGCCGCTCAAACTCAGTGGACTAGCAACTAACAGCTATTAAACACCAACCTTTTAAGACACATAATAACTCTGAAGTTCAAAGCAGCAATGCTGCTTAGCTGTTACATGGATCAATCTTTTCTTTGTTAATTAATTAGAGGCCTATTCATTATTTTGAATAATACCCTGAAAACTACCCTTCCTAGTCTCCTGTTTTTCCTGATGTACATTCATCTTCTCCCTCAGTATTTATTTATGACAGGTAAGCATCAATGTTACGCTGGTTTCACAACCATGGAAATGTCTTTCTTGGTAAACCACACATGTGGAATGGATCAAAAGTCTGCCTCTCTCTTAGAGATGGTAATCTGAATTAATCTGAAATTTGACATCCTGAAAGAAGAGACAAGCTTGATGCAGTGGTCTGCAATTAAAATATTCTTTGCCCTATAAGAACTTAAGTTATTTTCCTATGGCAATGTTGCCATAACTAAGGAAGAATACCTCATCTTCAGCATAAGATCTTAGTGGTTTTTACATATCTGAAAATAGGACCAACAAATAAATCTCCTTCCTTCTCCCCAAATTCTCCTTATTTCACCAGTTTTTGACTAATTTTAGCACCATTACATTAACCGAGTACAATGTATTAGCTCATTTCTTATTTTTTTTATTTTCACATCCAATAATAGCATTAAGATGATGGAAGATACTCTTTCTCAATTGTAACCAACACATTAAAGATAAAACACCAATTGCCAGTATCAATGCCCTGAAAAGTCATTACACAATTTCACAGAAATGCCCCCCAATTTTATAAGACCTAACTCATTGGAAACATGAGCCAATATAAAATACAGACAGAACCACAGACAGAAGTAATAATACCTGAGGTAATCACTCCATGAGAGCCATCCCAGTTTAATTTACACCAGAAGGGAAGACTAGCCAGACTGTAATTTTTTAATAAAAGCTTATTCCATTATCAACCTTACTGAAAACAAAATACTCTACAAAATAAACATCAGAATTGCATAAGCCATCTGCTACACGATTGATCATGTCTGCTAATTTTGTTAAGCAATTCCAGTATCTCATTGGTAAGGCAGACAGCTTGGCTAGATGATAGCACAGTCATCTCCTAGGTAATTTCTGCCCTGCTTAGCGCTCAATATGTCAGGAACACCTCAGAATGAACAGCAAATCCCTGCAAGTGAAAAGCCTCCTCTGCCTCCCTGCTTGCCTTCAGGAATTTCTTCTCTCTCATTTCTGACTCCAACCTGTTCTCTGGATCCTTCCCTCCGTCTCTTTCCAGCTGCCTCTGTGGAAAAGCTAAATAAAAGAAGTGATATGACACTGGCTCTGATGGTAATCAAATCTATCATCATCTCCTCTGGAAAGGAGTCCTGTAGTCTTGGGTCTGTTATTCAGAGAACATTAGTCTCCCACTTTTCCTCTCGCAGTATCTGACAAACAGGATGGCTGAAAGATGGTGCAAATGTGAAAAGACCACCAAGCTCAGTAACAACCAGCTACTTTGCTATTCTATCATGGTCACTGGATCCCGCATGTGGTGGTGGTAAATAAAGTACATCAACAACTCTAGCAAATTCTTCAGATCACCCTGGGGGCAACTTTGTGTAGTACTCCAAATAAGCATTAAGGGATGGAGGCTGACATTTACTAGCATTTAGGAGCAGCAAAAATGCACAGGAGGAAATACAAGGAATAGAGGAAATCAGAATTTGGGAGTATCATTTTTTCCTCCTCTGCAATGTTCATTATAATGGAAAAAGAGCAAGCTAGAAGAGAGGGCCCAGCTGAGCTAGGAAAACAAGACTCACCCTCCCTCCTCCATTCCCTTTACTCCACACAAACACCGCAGGGCACAGAGGTGGGAGTGGGACAGAAAATGAAGTCAGAGCTCAAGGGAGCACCTTGCCTCATCTCTCTATCCCCTGCAAATGCAGTTAAAGACATACGTACAGACACAGAGGGTATGTATCTCCTACCTGGTCACACATCATACATCCTTTATGTTTCTGGCTCGAGTTCAAACTTTCTTTATTTCCTTAAAAACCTGCAGTTTACAGGTCTGTTCAGTAGCAGAATGATGTGGACAGTTCAGCCCAGCCCCGAGCCTGTCAAATACTTTCAACATTTTCCTCACACAGAAAAGAGAATGAAGAGATACAGCCTAATCAAGAAGAAAAGCCAGCTCTGACTTCCATTGTCATTTCTCCTCTTCTGTCCCCCCAAAATAAAACTATTTCTCAAATGTGTTCATGTGTCAAACATTAGCCCCCTTCTTCCTTCCTCAGAGCTTTGCAACTTCTCAGTTGGGGAACAACTGAAGCGGACCTCAGACAGATGACTCTCAGCTGCACTACCCCTTAAAGTCCATCAACAAGACATTCAACCTTAAGCATTTTATTATGCAGCAACCAGCAAATTATATACTAGCCATCTTTTAATGCAAAGTACTTCTGTAAAATGATGATCTATGAAGGAAATGAAGGAAATTGTGAATGACTGCTTAGATAAGACCATGTTAATAACAAAAAAACCCCTTGGCACATTTTAAACGGGGTAATCACCTCCATGCTAGCCCTCTGCAACACTGATAGTTATCACTTCAAAATTAATTAACATAGGGGTTTTTTTTAAAAAGTCTGTATTTGGGAAAAAAATAAACAATTGAGGGGGGACAGCTTCTAATTTCTAGATGTCTTCTTTATCTCATAAAAACGTCTTCATTCACAGTGAAAGAATTTATTTAAAATATATTCACATAACAGTAATTTATTTGTAACAGCCAATGGAATTAGAATGGCTGTGTGAAGCTGTCATGGTTTAGGCCCAGCCAGCAAATAAGCACCACGCAGCCACTCTCTCCTCACTGGGGAGGAGAAAATATAACAAAAGGCTTGTGGTCAAAACAAGGACAGCGAGGTATTACTCATCAATTATGGTCACAGGCAAAACAAGACTTGACTTGGGGAAAAATTTAATTTATTACCCATCAAATCAGAGTAGGATAATGAGAAATAAAACCAGATCTTAAAAACACCTTCCCTTCACCAGCTCTGCTCCCAATCTCTCTACCTCCTCCCCACTAGTGGCACAGGGGGATGGGGAAAGGATGTTGTGGTCAGTTCAGCACATGTTGTCTCTGCCGCTCCTTCCTCCTCAGCAGGAGTCCTTACACTCTTCCCCTGCTCCAGCATGAGGTCCCTCTTACGGGGGACAGTCCTCCATGACCTTCACTGACATGAGTCTTTCCCACAGGCTGCAGTTCTTCAGCACAGGTCCTTTCCATGGTGTGCAGTCCTTCAGGAATGTACTGCTCCAGTGTGGGTCCCCCAAGGGGTCACATGTCCTGCCAGCAAACCTGCTCCAGCCTGGGATTCCCACAGTGTCACAGCCTCCTTTGGGCATCCACCTGCTCTGGCGTGGGGTCCTCCACGGGCTGCAGGTAGATACCTGCTCCACCATGGACATCCATGGGCTACAGGGGGATGGCCTGCTGTCTCACTATGGGCTGCAGGGTAATCTCTGCTCCAGCACACCTCCTCCCCCATTTCCTTCACTGATTTGAGCATTTGTGTAGTTGTTTCTCACATCTCAATCTTCTGTCCACTGTTGGTTCCACAGCAGTTTTTTTCCTGTTCTTAAATATATTATCACAGATGTATTACCACCATTGCTGGCTGGCTTGGCCTTGGACAACGGCAGGTCTCAGGTCCATCTTGGAGCTAGGGAAGTTTCTGGCTTCTCACAGGAGCCCCCCCTGTAGCTCCTCCCCAGCTACCAAAATCCCACCACACAAACCCAACACAGAAGCATAACTCTAAACAGTTATAGTGGGTGTAATATTACTTTATCATCACTGAGTTAATCAAGTCCAATTTGTAACTACTCATGTATTGTACTGAACTTCTCCATCATCAGATGCTTTCAAGTAACACATTATATAGTGCATAATTTATCTTTGTCATAACACGTTATGTGATATTTATAGTAATCTTGTATTCTGTGCTAGAAAAACCTTGGAAAAATCACTTGATGTTACAGTACACAAAATAAATGTACTCTATTTATAATTTAAAAACTGAAAAACAGCTCTTTCTGCACCTTTGGATTAGAGGGTGATTCCATGCATGTTACAGATGCATAATACATACAGTTCCAATCTATCATTACAAGAAGGCTATAATCACTACAGAACCACTACTTCACAATTTACAGTAATTAAAAAAAAAAGTTTTTTAAGTTAATTTGTTGATATTTGCATATTATTTTAGGAATTACCAAGTAAGATGTAAGGCTATTTCATTCATTAAAGAACAGTCTCAAATATATTTTTAAGGCACACTAGATTTTCGTTTATGTAATTAACTTCACCAAACTTAGTACTTCACTTTTTATATTGTAATGGGGGGTTTTTAAAATATGGTATTCATGATCTCATTTGCTGTTTCTAGCAGAAAAAAAAATACCAAAAAGCCTGTAAATAATAAAAAATAGAATTCTTATAGGGCTGTTCAGAGAAAGAATAAAAAAATGCAACCTCATTTCACTTGATTCAGTGACTTATGTCATGAACAAACAGCAATAGTTCCAGGGAAGTTGTGAGAGGAAGAAGGAATCCCAGCCCTTAAATAAGAAACAATACTTTCAAACAGACAAAAAAGGACCAGTTTACTTGCTAAAAATCCTAACAGTGTTTCCTGTAAAATAAAAGGGGGTGAGGATTAGGAGGAGTTAAAAAATGGTGTTTTAAACCAAAACTATTAAAGAAAATTTAAAACAAATCAGAAACATTGAATGAAATGAAAACATTACACAACACTCCCTTCCTCAAATACAAAAAGCATCAAGGGGAATAACCATTTCCACAAAATGATGAAAAGGAATGCCTCATCACACCTCCCGCACCTGCAAAATCACTGTAGAGTGACAAGTAATTTTGATTGCCCCGTCTTCAGAGCTGTCAGGCACAGCCTCCATATGCAGCCCACAGAGGACAGATACTAACACCATCTTATCAGTACCCATCAATGGGTATGGCTATAGAACTTGTGGGGAAGGGAGCTTCACTGGTGTATTCCATTGCTGCTTTCTTGATACACTGCTCTACCAGTGCAGTTGGATGCCAACTTGCCCTGCAGAGATTTTATGGGTTACTTCATGGAAAGCTTGAATTTGCTTCCCTCTCTATCTGCTCATTAGTCAATTGTATTCAGTGCCATAAGTATTGCCTTATTAGCTGACTCGAGTCCGTTGGGTGTCTTAAAGCTTCAGCAAATCTAAAAATGGCTGATCAGGAGAAGGATTAATAAGATCCCCCTACCTGGAACAGCACTCACTGTTTCCAGGAAGTGCACAGGAAAAAAATCTTCACCGTGAGAACAGTTAAATATTGGAACATGTTACCCAGAGAAGTGCTAGCATCACCCTTGCTGGAAATATTCAAGACTTATCTTGATACGACCCTGGATAAACCCTGATTTCAGTACAACGTTGGTCCAGACCATCTCCACAGGTCCCTTCCAACCCATACGCTTCTCCAGTTGTGTGTGTCTAAGACTATCTCCTCAAGATGACAGTTCCCTGGGGTAGATCCAGTTCTACATCTCGTTCCACATGCATGGAGATTTGCTTGTGTTTGGAAGTACTCTGCAGCCTTGAGAAGGCAATGTGGTGTTAAACATCGCTCTGCTTCAGCCAGCAGTATTCTGCCCTCCCCCAGCTCCAATATTTATGGTGGATGCAATGGGTGGGTTTGGATCCAAAAGTTTCAAGGTGAAAATTTTCACTCTTAAGCATCAGATATTGCCTGGAGATTGAATAGAGAGATTTGATAGGCAAATGGTCTGATCTAACATGACAAAACTTGGATTTATGGTCGTGATTCACAGCTCTCCTTCAACAGAAAAAAAGCCACAATTATGAAAGTCAGAATATAAGAAGGTGGCACTTTTCAGAAAGAGGATTTTATTATTTGGTAATTAGCGTTATTAAAAGATGGAGAATCCATTTTATACTACAGAGACCAGGAAAAGTTCATTGAAACAGCGATCTTAGTATAGCTGTAAGAAAGAAATATTTATATTAGTGGTGGATAACACAATACTCTGAAATGAAATTTTTCATTCAGCTTACACCTTAAAAATCCCACACAAATTTTCATGAAAATGCAGCTGCACAGAAATGTCCTTCCCTTCCACAGAGATGTGGATGTCATTAAGATTTTTTCCTCTTGACATCTCAGATTAGGAGAAGACAACATGGGCATAAGATAAAATAAAATTTAAAAAATAAAATAAATTAAAATTGATTAAGTATAGCAGAATTCTCTGAAAATGCAAATTTCAACAGAGAAAGGCACATTAGGGATGAATTTCCCCCTCTCTCTACCTGAATATGTAACACATTTAAGGGAAAAAAATTAATATTAATCAAAAGTAAAGTTTTGTTCATCTAATTGTTCTGTATATTGAAAAAGTAATTTCTAAATATATTATGAAAGTCAGTATGGTGTATATTTTTTCTTAGCAACTTTATGGTTAAACTGTGATCACCATGGTAAGTCACTAAGTATTATATGTACACTATTATACTTCAGTCTATGAATCCATGCCCCAAAATAATTTCTCATTAAAAATTTCTGTGACAGATTGACTGGTTAGAAAAAATACCATTTTTATTTTAGAAATACTACCTATGTAAGTTAACTAAGTAATTTAAATGCCTTTGATTTTCTAATACACTAATGCAGAAGTGGTGTAAAAAGCCCTACTGTGTAATATAAGTCATTACTTCCCTGTAATAAACACTCCAACAAAACCAGGCACAAGTAACCATAGAAACAGGTGCGTATATTCTAGTGCCATGGTCTCCAACCTTCCCAGTAACACCCCACTAGCAGCATGCTGCAGGCAACTTCGTATTTGTTTTCCTCATGATAATCAGTTTTATTTCTTTTAATTTCCTGTGATTGGAAACAGCATTGGAGCATTTCACTATCAACATGACCCCAGTAGGCTGGGAACAGATGTCCTTGCGATGGACATACGTGCTTAGCAAAACAGCAACAGACAAACAGGAAAAAGGTGAGGCAGAAGAATCAACTTTTGAAGGCTTGAATGTCTTCTTCAAATAACGGATATCAATACCGTTTGTTATGAAATAACATTTTAAACTATCATAGAATGGTTTGGGTTGGAAGGGACTTTAAAGCTCATCTAGTTCCAACCCCCCTGCCATCAGCAGGGACACCTTCCACTAGACCAGGTTGCTCAAAGCCTCATTCAACCTGGCCTTGAACACTTCCAAGGAGGGGGCATCCACAGCTTCTCTGGGCAACCTGTTCCAGTGTCTCACCACTCTCACAGGAAAGAATTTCTTCCTAATATCTAATTTAAACCTACCCTCTTCCAGTTTAAAGCCATTACCCCTTGTTCTATCACTACCTGCCTTTGTACAAAGTCCCTCCCCAGCTTTCTTGCAGGCCCTATCAATCACAGCTGCCAACACCAAAATACTACTTTATTTTTTAAGTTAAATTTTAAGACATTTTGAAACAATATACTTTTGCCAACACAGAATAGCATGGGACCTGCACTACAGATCTAGGTTTCCAACAGCATTACACACAGAATTCTATTTTTTAATATAAATATGTAACATAGATTTGTCATAAGGGTAAATAATTTTCACCTTAAAATCCCAAGTAGGGTCAAAGGAGAAACTCAAATCTTAGATCTGCTGAGTCTTTTTTCAAGTTTGCTCCGTCAGCTTTTTACTACCACAGGTGAGTAGCTTTCTGTTTTTTCCCTCCACTTAATTACATCCTGTTTAATAAAAGCATCTTGTCATTTTCTCATCCTTGCCACTGATTCCATTGGTTATGCCCCTGCCCTCCAGGTCAAGGTTCTCGCTCTGGTTTGTGACTTGCACATCCCGAGACTGAGCTTTCACCACCAGGCATCACAAGCACAGCAGAGCATGCTGACATGGAATCATAGGAGCCACGTATTCTGTTTTATTACTTTTCCTTTGAAAACAACAAAACTTCCTGATCCTTAACTCGATTTATACACCATGAGGTATACAGCATATCCAAAGTCATGGAGCACAGTAATTTCAGAATTTCCGTAGAAACTCCCTTAACAAAGTTACTAAAAGCTGGTGAGTCAGTTGAGTGTTTCACCACAATTCAATTAATATTTCCATCATTTATCAGAAGGATTAAACTAATTTTGTAATTTCTCCATTCTAGTTGGATGAAGGTGAAATGTTTAACATTAAAAATACTGAAAAGAAGGCAAAACAGATACTTGTAATGAGGTACAGCGAACAACAGTTCTATAATCCATAACTCAAGGCAAAGTTCTGAATTAGGACAATGATGGAAAAATCTCATTTAAGCATAAATGAGTTAATGCCATAAGCATTAAAGAAGAAGCTGGCATCCAGTTGTCTGTATACTTTCTGTAGCGCCCACCTGTCCGTTGACAACAAATCTACAATGACGAGTTAGAGTAATCACTGGCTGAGAGACACCTACAGGCCTAGTGTCAGCCCAGGTACTTTAACTTTCCCTTTCAGTCAATGGAGACCTGTTGGTAGAGCCTACTTTAGACACAAACAACTAATAACAGACAATTGCAGACCCTCAAATTAATGCTGATGAATCCTACTAAAAGTGTTTCTATCTTAAGCCCAAAAATCTATTTCATGCGAGCAAGGATAAAAAAACCATCAGAATATGCAAATAAACATCAGCTGCCACTGGAAACAGCTGCAGACCCCCTGGCTCCAAGGCGTACCCCCCGCCCCCAGCCCTGGCTGAGCTAATTAGCAATGGAGAAACACATCTGCAAATCTGTATTTGTGAGTGGAAGGACTGTCTTGAAAGGAAGAAGGTGGAGAGAACCTGGAAAAGAGGCCATTGACTTGAACAAAAGACAACCATCCACCTAAACAGACAGAGCTTCATTGCCAGGATGAAGGAGGAGGAGGGGGAGGAAAGAGAACCTCAGACATCCAGTTCAACCACATGGAGCAGGAGAAGGTAAATGAGGTCCCCTGCAGCCCATGGAGATTCAACAGCAGAGCAGATACCCACGTGCAGGCCATGGAGGACTCCATGCTAGAGCAAAAAAGCTGAGCCCAAGGGCAAGCATGCCTGAAATTGAGATTCCAGAGTCATCCAATGCCAGAGCAGGGGTGGACCCCCAGAGCCGGGGAGTGAGGAGGTGCACTGGACCAGAGACCCATCTGCAGCCCATGGATGTCCCCATGCTGGAGCTGGGAGCTGAGCCCAAAGAGGTCCGTGACTCCATGGAAAGCTCGCTTTGGAACATTTTGTTCCTGGACTTTCATGCTGGGAAGAGTGGCAATGGTGAACTGACTGAAACCCCCATTCCCTGTCCCCGCATGCCACTGCGGGGGAGAAGGTAGAGAAATCAGGAGCAAAGTAATTTGAGCCTGGGAAGAAGGAAGGGGTGGGGGAAGGTGTTGTCAGATGTGGTTGTTATGTCTCACTGCACTACTCGGATGAATGGCTACGAATTAAATTGATTTTTCTTCCCCAAGTTGAGTCTGTTTTGCCTGTGACCACAACTGGCAAGTGAGCTGTCCCTGTCCTTCATCCTAATCCATAGCCCCTTTGTTGTGATTCCCTTCCCATCTCACTGGGTGGGGGGAGTGAGTGCAGGACCACATGGTCCTGCTGTGGTTAAACCACCACACAGAGTTAAGCCCACATGGTTCAGGTAAGGTTCCAGCCTGCTCTGTCCTCAATTCTCTCCTCTTGAGCAGACAGAGAGCAACTACAGCAACCAAAGCACCTATCAGAAAAACAAGGAAAATGTGCTCTCTGTGCAGGGCTAATACTGCCTGGGAACACATGTCCTACTGAAAGCCACTGATTTCAGTTAACTAAGTAATCTGGCCTTTAGTACCAGACAGAAGCAAAGGAAAGAGCTCCCATCTATCTGTGACTGCGTTGGTAGAAGATTAAGCTTTGTTTCAGTTCCTGCAGGAATTCACTGAGAGAGTGCTGAAAGCTAATGGTGCAGCCATTCACTTCAGCCCCTTGCAGGAGTCCATGAATAGCACTCAGTGCTACTGAAATAACGTCTGACAAATCCACTCACAACTACTTCAGGCAGTACAGAAGTTTTGCTGTGAATGCAGCTGATTTAACAATGGGGGAAATGTCAATGACCACCACTTCTGACTTCCTATAATCTCCTTTGTTAGCTGACATGTCACAACTGCACAGGGAAATGAAAGTCATTTCTATTAAATCCAGTGCACTGCTATAGACAAAAACTTCTAATTTTCAGCATGCTGATACTAAAATAATTGTCAACTAGGCTTCTTTAACAGACAGGAGAGAGAACTCACACTTTTTATTTTACAGTGTTACTCTTGTAATAGAGGAGCGGGATAAACCACGCCTCTGTTTCACAATGTGATTTCAGTGTAGGTTTTATAATACCATCATGACTGTGATTAGAAGCAACAATAAGGATGTGGTATAACGAAGATTATTTAATGTACCCTCACAATGGCCATGGAGTGAAATGATATCCATTCATCTCTCATTCCATAAAGGCTGAATTTTCAGCTGAGACATCTGCTACTTGGTTCCTTTTTGTTGTAGTGCAAGTGAATTCTTTCGTATCATGGACACAGTTTCCTAAAAGTTTCTCAGATTTTGGCACATTTTCCTCTTTGTTTATTTTATTATACACAATGCCACCAGTGCAATTGTGTCCAGTACAAGCAATTTACCTGGAATTTTTCTCTATCTCCTTATTCCATCTCCTAATACAAATGTTGAAAGTAAAAATTTCTAATACAGATAAGATACCTTTAAAGTAAGGTATCCTCACCTTGCTCATACCCATGTGAGATGACCTTCAGATGACACCTTACTAGAAAGCAGAAGGTAATTTTTACATCACACTGATTGAAAAAAAATACAATGTCCTTCCATCACAGGTTAGGGTCCCAGCTTTCTTTCAGAAGTCTGATGCTCATATAGTATTATATCTGTTTTAGGCTTGAGAGTTATCTTCCATTTATCTAATTCTGCTCCATCTCCTTTTTTGCAAAGAGGTTATCATTTTGGAAACGTCCCTTTAATCAATGAACAGACCTATGTCAAACACATACAGCATGTTCATAAGTGACATATGAGTGGGCATGTAACTGTGAGCTTTGATTCTGAAGAACTGTGAGTTCTGTCAGTGAGGTTACAAGTTGACTCATGAACTATTTCATCAAACACAAACATTAGTTAATTCACGGTGCTCTCAGAAGCCTACCAATCAATCAGTAAGTTATGCAGTAGACATAAACTGCATGTAATTGGGAGATCAATTTAAATCTTACTCAAGATACAGTGAAGGAGATTGATTTGCTTTCATTTAAACAGACTTAGTACTTCCTTGATGCAGCTGATTATGGCAGAGCTCTTTCTGACCAAGGAGCCTGAGAAATGAAAGAAAACAGAACCAAAGAGTCACTGAACTCTATTTACATTCTGAGAAATAAAGATAATACAAACAAATCTAGGATCAATTGAAGAAAATGGAATTCTTAACTGAAGAGATCATGAAAATACCAATGTGAAATTAAATTAAGTAACTTTTACTATTGCACTAAATTAATTACATTTTATACATCGGTATGTAGTGTAGTACTGTGGTGGCCAAAACTGCGTTTATTTCTTAGAATGCTGTAATTTCACTCACAAAACAAAAAATGTATTATTGTTGCACACAACATTAAACTTTTAGATTCTTTATACGAATATAAATCATCTGTAGGAGGCAGAAAAATAAAGATAATTTCTAGCTAAATGTGGAATTTCCAGTTTTATGACTGTGAGGAACTGCACGATGGATTTTGTC